>NC_052308.1:49649251-49771468 GCF_016432855.1 Salvelinus namaycush
GGCCACTCGTGAGGAGAATAGCAACAGTGCTGAACTTTCTCCATTAATAGACAAATTGTCTTACCATGGACTGATGAACATCAAGGCTTTTCGAGATACTTTTGTAACCTTTTCCAGCTTTATGCAAGTGAACAATTCTTCATCTTAGGTCTTCTGAGATCTCTTTTGTTTGAGGCATGGTTCACATCAGGCAATGCTTCTTGTGAGTAGCAAACTCCAATTTTGTGTGTTTTTTATAGGGCAGGGCAGCTCTAACCAACATCTCCAATCTCGTCTCATTGATTGGACTCCAGGTTAGCTGACTCCTGACTCCAATTAGCTTTTGGAGAAGTCATTAGCCTAGGGGTTCACATACTTTTTCCAACCTACACTGTGAATGTTTAAATGATCTATTCAATATAGACAAGCAAAATACAATAATGTGTGTGTTATTAGTGTAAGCACACTGTGTTTGTCTATTGTTGTGACTTAGATGAAGATCAGATCAAATGGTATGACCAATTTATGCAGAAATCCAGGTAATTCAAAAGTGTTCGCATACTTTTTCTTGCCACTGTATTTCCAATTTCATCCTGGGGGGACACTAATAGCAGACAACCATCAAAATGATTTACTCTAACAGTACTCTTCTCCTGACCAGTAGAGGGGGCTACAACTTTTATGAAACAGGATCCATCAACTAAACACAAGGTTTGTACAACCATTCAGTACTTAGTATAATACAAATACATTATAAGGAGCAGTGCTCGAAGTGGATGTGGATGTGGATGTGTCCATCCTGAGAAATCAGGACACAAACATGAAAGGGAAAACCACCAATGCTGCTCTTGAATAGGGTTTGATATCAATGTGCTCCCCCCTCTATGCTTGTGCATACTGTCTTTAGGTCCAGCCCTTACGTCCAGCCAGAGAGCCACCCAGATCTCCTTTGGGTCAGAGGCTCTCCACCGGCCCAGCTCGGCCCCCTGACCACACCACGCTGTGGGGCTGAGGACAGGATGTGGACTGGGTCAGGTGTCATGAGAACCAGGCCCCTTTCCCCCACTCTGTCCCAGGCGGGGCCCTGAGACCTCCCTTCTCGGGCCCCAGCCACTGGCCCCCCCATGGGAAAGTCCAGCTATCTGTTTCAGACTCTCAGTGCACTCCAGCTGACTATTTTGAGACACAATGCGGTCCGTACACACACACAAACACATACACACACACACGCTTGTCTGAAGCACAGTCCGTGAAAAGGATGTAGCCATTAAAAACAGCCGAAGCCTACACACTGTACATAAAAAACATGAACACAGTGAGCAAAAAAGTACATCTGTGGTATCCCCACTCCAGGTCTTTCCTCAGCCAATCACGACTGAGGATTCAACTGCCCCCAAATCAAGAGCATGTAGGGTCATCAGAGGGAAAAAGCGTAAAAAACCTTTATCAAATCTTATCAAATCATAGGATCATAAAAGAGGAGAAGGTTCTTGTAGATTATCTGGCCTGATAAACTCGCTGGCCCGATAAACTCGCTGGCTCGTGAACACGTTAGAGTTGAGACAAGGGCCCCGAGGTCCCAAGCGACCCGAGAGGAAGCTGTATATTGCTGCTCAGAGGAACCGCAGGCCCGGCCGGGCGACCATTAAGGCCTGTTAGTGGGCTTCTCCAAAGAATTGTCGCGTGTGAGAAGACTTCCTGTTGTGATCAAGAGGTTGACATTCTAACTGTCTGGAAGAGACAAGGCTCCTCTGACTGATATCCATCAGTCCCAGCAAAAATACCACCAAAATGTCCCCATGTCATTATGTGGCCATGCAAGTGTAACCTCGGAAACTGTCACCTATAAAAGAGTATAGTTAACGTTTGCCATTTAGAACTTCGATTTGTACAACAATTTCTACTTCAACGAATCGGCATCTCTGGATGCTCAGCTTACTCTGGACCAGGCCCTAATCCCCAGGACTAGAAAGAGGAGGTGGTGACGAAAGAGAGGCAGGCCCGGCACCATGACGAGACTATGTCGGCAAACAAATAGACCGCCAATGCCCTCTTGTTCTATTGGACGAACGTGCAATCACTTAAGAACAAACTGCATGAGCTCCGTTCGAAACGATCCTATTAATGGGACCTGATATCCTTCATTTCTCAGAGTCGTGGCTGAACGAGGACCTGGATATATCTCGTTGGTTTTTCTATGCATCGTCAAGACCGGACGGCAGACGAGGGTAAGATGAAGGGAGGAGGGTGTGTCTCTTTGTTAACAACAGCTGATGCACGATCTCTAATGTTCAGGAAGTCTCTCGTTTTTGTTAGAATAGAATACCTCATGATAAACTGCAAACCATACAATCTACCAAGAGAGTTGTCATCTATATCTTTCGAAGCTGTCTATTTAACACCACAAACTGATGTTGGCACTAAGACCGTATTCAACGAGCTGTATAAGGCCATAAGCAAACAAGAAAATGCACATTCAGAGGTGACGTTTCTTGTGGCCTTTGATTTAAATGCAGGGAAACTGAAATCCGCTTTACCTAATTTTTACCAGCATGTCACATGTGCAACTAGAGGTGACAAAACTCTAGATCATTTTTATTCCACACACAGAAACACATACAAAGCCCTCCCTCACCCTGCCTTTGGCAAATCAGACCATAACTCTGTCCTCCTGCATCCTGCTTACAATAGTGCTGAGCGATTAGTGGTTTTTGAGGTTGATTCGGTTTCTGTTTGATTATTAAAAATCACATTAATTTACTTTAATAAAATATTTCAGTTGTTTTGTAAATTACATTTGTTTTATTTGATGACTTTATTATTTCATTCCAAGTCATCATCTCATCTCTATAGAGCTGCTGCCTAAGCTGTCTGACAAAATCACTATTTTGTATTTATTCAAAGGAAATAAGGTATACTTTTATGACTGCTGAATACCAACTATCAATCACTTATATTTTCAGGTAGAGATACCTCGCGAAGCAACAACTGCTCTACAGTATATCACCTCACGATTGTGCTTTCTTCCGTCTCTTCTGGAGCAGGCATAAAATAAACACAGACCGGACAAGTAAATGTGCAATGGATTATGGTCATTGCAGTTAATTACCCCGTTTTATGAGCTAAATTATGTAGACTATTGGCCTGTTGGAAACTACAACTCCCTACTACATCGCACAGTTCAGGCTGGATCTTATTTCTCTGTAGAGAAACTGTGCAATGTGCGCATTGAGCCCACAGAAAAAAACTGAACGAAATGGAATTCAAATAATTGAAACGATATTGGTCAGTTGACCAGTTGTCAGTTGTTAAAAAAACAAAAAAATCTAAGAAATAATCACTCAGCACTAGCTTACAAGCAAAAACTCAAACAGGAATTATCAGTGGCGCGCTCAATACGGAAGAAGTCCGTTGAAGCGGATGCTAAGCTACAGGACTGTTTCGCTAGCACAGATTGGAATATGTTACAGGATTGATCTGATAACATTGAGGAGTTTACCACATCAGTCACCGGCTTCATTAATAAGTGCATCGACAACGTCGTCCCCATAGTGACCATACACCAACCAACTTCGAGGCAAGCAACACTGAGCCATGCATGAGAGCACCAGCTGATCTCACTCTCCATAGCCAATGTGAGTGAGACCTTTAAACAGATTAACATTTGCAAGGCCGCGGGCCAGACGGAATACCAGGATGTGTATTCAGAGCAAGAGCTGACTAGCTGGCAAGTGTCTTCGCTGACATTTTAAACCTATCCCTGATGCGGTCTGTAATACCAACTTGTTTCAAGCAGACAACCATAGTGCCTGTGCCCAAGAACGCCAAGGTACTGTAACTTGCCTCAATGACCTTCGCCCCTTAGTACTCACATCTATAGCAATGAAATTCTGTTAAAGGCTGGTTTTGGCTCACATCAACACCATCATTCCAGCCCCCTTTCAACCCACTCCAACTCCATACCGCCCCAACAAATCGACAGATGGCGCAATCTCTATTGCACTCAACACTGCCCTCACACACCTGGACAAAAGGAATACCTATGTAAGAATGCTGTTCATTGACCACAGGTCAGCAGTCAACAACATAGTCCCCTCCAAGCTCATCAACAAGCTCAGGATCCTGGGACTGAACACCTCCCTCTGAAACTGGATCCTGGACACCATCTGGACACCATCATCAAGATTGCTGACGACACGACGGTGGTAGGACTGACCGTCGACAATGATGAGGCAGCCTATAGGGAGGAGGTCAGAGACCTGACAGTGTGGTGCCAGGACAACAAGCTCTACCTCAACATCAGCAAGACAAAGGAGCTGATCGTGGACTCCACGAAACGGAGAGCCGAGCACACCCCCATCCACGTCGATGGGGTTGTAGTGGAGCGGGTCGAGAGCTTCAAGTTCCTCAGTGTCCACATCACTAAGGAATTAACATGGTCCACACACACCCACACAATTATTAAGAGGGCACGACAGCGCCTCTTCCCCCTCAAGAGGCTGAAAAGATTTGGCATGGGCCCTCAGATCCTCCAAAAGTTCTACAGCTGAGAGAGCATCTTGACTGGGTGCATCACCTCTTGGTACGGCAACTGCAAGGCACCCAACCATAAGGTGCTACAGAGGGTGGTGAGTATGGCCCAGTACATCACTGGGGACAAGCTCCCTGCCATCCAGGACCTCCCTGCCAGTGAACTTCCGGCGCCGACCAAGATGGCCGCCTCGCTTCGCGTTCCTTGGAAAATATGCAGTATTTTGTTTTTTTATGTGTTATTCCTTACATTGGTACCCCAGGTAATCTTAGGTTTCATTACATACAGTCGGGAGGAACTACTGAATATAAGAGCAACGTCAACTCACCATCGTTCCAACCAGGAATATGACTTTCCCGAAACGGATCCAGTGTTTTGCCTTCCACCCAATACAATGGATCTGATCCCAGCCGGCGACCCTATGCGACGCCGTAAAAGGGGCAAACGTAGCGGTCTCCTGGTCAGGCTTCGGAGACGGGCACATCGCGCTCCACTCCCTAGCATACTACTCGCCAATGTCCAGTCTCTTGACAATAAGGTTGATGAAATCCGAGCAAGGGTAACATTCCAGAGAGACATCAGAGATTGTAACGTTCTCTGCTTCACGGAAACATGGCTAACTCAAGAGACGCTAACGGAGTCGGTGCAGCCAGCTGGTTTCTTCACGCATCGCGCCGACAGAAACATACATCTTTCTGGTAAGAAGAGGGGCGGGGGGGTATGCCTTATGATTAACGAGACGTGGTGTGATCATAACAACATACAGGAACTCAAGTCATTCTGTTCACCTGATCTAGAACTCCTCACAATCAAATGTCAACCGCATTATCTACCAAGGGAATTCTCTTCGATTATAATCACAGCCGTATATATTCCCCCCCAAGCAGACACAACGATGGCCCTGAACGAACTTTATCTGACTCTTTGTAAACTGGAAACCACACACCCTGAGGCTGCATTCATCGTAGCTGGGGATTTTAACAAGGCCAATCTGAAAACAAAACTCCCTAAATTCTATCAGCATATCGATTGTGCTACCAGGGCTGGTAAAACCTTGGATCATTGTTATACTAACTTCCGCGACGCATATAAGGCCCTCCCCCGCCCTCCTTTCGGAAAAGCTGACCACGACTCCATTTTGTTGCTTCCAGCCTACAAACAGAAACTAAAACAACAAGCTCCCTCGCTCAGGTCTGTTCAACGCTGGTCCGACCAATCTGATTCCACGCTTCAAGACTGCTTCGATCACGCGGATTGGAATATGTTCCGCATTGCGTCCAACAACAACATTGACGAATATGCTGATTCGGTGAGCGAGTTCATTAGAAAGTGCATTGACGATGTCGTACCCACAGCAACGATTAAAACATTCCCAAACCAGAAACCGTGGATTGACGGCAGCATTCGCGTGAAACTGAAAGCGCGAACCACTGCTTTTAACCAGGGCAAGGTGACCGGAAACATGACCGAATACAAACAGTGTAGCTATTCTCTCCGCAAGGCAATCAAACTAGCTAAGTCCCAGTACAGAGACAAAATAGAGTCGCAATTCAACAGCTCAGACACAAGAGGTATGTGGCAGGGTCTACAGTCAATCACGGATTACAAAAAGAAAACCAGCCCCGTCGCGGACCAGGATGTCTTGCTCCCAGACAGGCTTAATAACTTTTTTGCTCGCTTTGAGGACAATACAGTGCCACTGACACGGCCCGCTACCAAAACCTGCGGGCTCTCCTTCACTGCAGCCGAGGTGAGTAAAACATTTAAACGTGTTAACCCTCGCAAGGCTGCAGGCCCAGACGGCATTCCCAGCCGCGTCCTCAGAGCATGCGCAGACCAGCTGGCTGGTGTGTTTACGGACATATTCAATCAATCCTTATCCCAGTCTTCTGTTCCCACATGCTTCAAGAGGGCAACCATTGTTCCTGTTCCCAAGAAAGCTAAGGTAACTGAGCTAAACGACTACCGCCCCGTAGCACTCACATCCGTCATCATGAAGTGCTTTGAGAGACTAGTCAAGGACCATATCACCTCCACCCTACCGGACACCCTAGACCCACTCCAATTTGCTTACCGACCCAATAGGTCCACAGACGACGCAATCGCAACCACACTGCACACTGCCCTAACCCATCTGGACAAGAGGAATACCTATGTGAGAATGCTGTTCATCGACTACAGCTCAGCATTTAACACCATAGTACCCTCCAAACTCGTCATCAAGCTCGAGACCCTGGGTCTCGACCCCGCCCTGTGCAACTGGGTCCTGGACTTCCTGACGGGCCGCCCCCAGGTGGTGAGGGTAGGTAACAACATCTCCACCCCGCTGATCCTCAACACTGGGGCCCCACAAGGGTGCGTTCTGAGCCCTCTCCTGTACTCCCTGTTCACCCACGACTGCGTGGCCATGCACGCCTCCAACTCAATCATCAAGTTTGCGGATGACACTACAGTGGTAGGCTTGATTACCAACAACGACGAGACGGCCTACAGGGAGGAGGTGAGGGCCCTCGGAGTGTGGTGTCAGGAAAATAACCTCACACTCAACGTCAACAAAACAAAGGAGATGATTGTGGACTTCAGGAAACAGCAGAGGGAGCACCCCCCTATCCACATCGATGGGTCAGTAGTGGAGAAGGTGGAAAGTTTTAAGTTCCTCGGTGTACACATCACGGACAAACTGAATTGGTCCACCCACACAGACAGCGTTGTGAAGAAGGCGCAGCAGCGCCTCTTCAACCTCAGGAGGCTGAAGAAATTCGGCTTGTCACCAAAAGCACTCACAAACTTCTACAGATGCACAATCGAGAGCATCCTGTCGGGCTGTATCACCGCCTGGTACGGCAACTGCTCCGCCCACAACCGTAAGGCTCTCCAGAGGGTAGTGAGGTCTGCACAACGCATCACCGGGGGCAAACTACCTGCCCTCCAGGACACCTACACCACCCGATGTCACAGGAAGGCCATAAAGATCATCAAGGACAACAACCACCCAAGCCACTGCCTGTTCACCCCGCTATCATCCAGAAGGCGAGGTCAGTACAGGAGCATCAAAGCAGGGACCGAGAGACTGAAAAACAGCTTCTATCTCAAGGCCATCAGACTGTTAAACAGCCACCACTAACATTTAGCGGCCGCTGCCAACATACTGACTCAACTCCAGCCACTTTAATAATGGGAATTGATGGAAATTATGTAAAAATGTACCACTAGCCACTTTAAACAATGCCACTTAATATAATGTTTACATACCCTACATTACTCATCTCATATGTATATGTATATACTGTACTCTATATCATCTACTGCATCTTGCCATCTTTATGTAATACATGTTTCACTAGCCACTTTAAACTATGCCACTTTATGTTTACATACCCTACATTACTCATTTCATATGTATATACTGTACTCTATACCATCTACTGCATCTTGCCTATGCCGTTCTGTACCATCACTCATTCATATATCTTTATGTACATATTCTTTATCCCTTTACACTTGTGTGTATAAGGTAGTAGTTGTGGAATTGTTAGGTTAGATTACTTGTTGGTTATTACTGCATTGTCGGAACTAGAAGCACAAGCATTTCGCTACACTCGCATTAACATCTGCTAACCATGTGTATGTGACAAATAAAATTTGATTTGATTTGATTTGATCCAAGTTCCAAAAAATGGTCAAAGACTCCAGCCACCCAAGCCATAGACTGTTCTCTCTGCTACCGCATGGCAAGCGGTACCAGTGCACTAAGTCTGTTACCAATAGGACCCTGAACAGCTTCTACCCACAAGCCATAAGACAGCCAAACAAGGCTGCAGCTGCTAAATAGCTAATCAAATATCTACCTGCTGCAGCTACAGTCTAATATCTATCCTGTTGCCTAGTCACCTTACCTATATGTACTTAGCTACCTCAATTATCTCGTACCCATGCACATCGACTCTGTATTGGTACTCCCTGTATATAGCCATGTTATTTTTACTCATCATTGTTATTCGTTATTCATTGTGTATTTATTCCTCGTGTCACTATTTTTCTGTTTTATCTTTAACTCTGCATTGTTGAAAAAAGACCAGTAAGTAAGCATTTCACTGTTAGTCTACACCTGTTATTTACGAAGCATTTGAAACATTTATTTAAATGTTATTTAAACTAACAATGTAACAAAATACAGTGCATTGTTATTATTATATAGGAAGTGTACAAAACATTAGGAACACCTGCTCTTTCCATGAGATAGACTGACCAGATGAATCGAGGTGATTGATGTCACCTGTTAAATCCACTTCAATCAGTGTAGATGATGGGGAGGAGACCGGTTAAAGAAGGATTTTTAAGTCTTGAGACAATTGATACATTGGATTGTGTATGTGTGCCATTCAAAGAGTGAATGGGCAGGATAAAATATTTAAGTGCTTTGAATGGTATATGGTAGTAGGTGCTAGGTGCACCGGTTTGAGTGTGAAAAACTGCAACTCTGCTGGGTTTTTCACGCTCAACAGTTTCCTGTGTGTATCAAGAATGGTGCACCACCCAAAGGACATCCAACTGTGGGAAGCATTGTAGTCAACATGGGCCAGCATCCCTGTGAAACAATATAGTTCATGGAAGGTGTTCCTAATGTTTTGTACACTCAGTGTAAGTCTTATCACCAACCAGACCAGATCTCATTAGAAGTATGTCAGAATGTTGACATATACCATTGTAGTAACATGTAATTTATGCTGACATATGGGTTACTTGTGGCTCTACAGACTCAAAAAAACTTTTTTCAAGTAATCCTCAAATAAAGTGAAAATACATTGGGGTGTAGTCAGGCTACTGAAGTATAGTATTTAATGCTGAATTTAACTAGCAGTCCCACCTGTCCTGATAACTCAACATGTAGAAAGCTGTGTAAGCCGACCAGTATCTTTGGGAGGGAGTGAGTGAGTGAGTGAGTGAGTGAGTGAGTGAGTGAGTGAGTGAGTGAGTGAGTGAGTGAGTGAGTGAGTGAGTGAGTGAGTGAGTGAGTGAGTGAGTGAGTGAGTGAGTGAGGGAGGGAGGGAGGGAGGGAGGGAGGGAGGGAGTAAGGAAGTAAGGAAGTAAGGAAGTAAGGAAGTAAGGAAGGAAGTAAGGAAGGAAGGAAGGAAGGAAGGAAGGTCTTTAGGTCACATTTGAGGGTAAAAAAAAGTATAGGCTACTGTTGCTACTTCACAGTCCTACCAAGTTGCATGAATTGAGAAACAAACTGGATATACTGTACAAAAGGAAAAAGGAAATTGAAGTAGAATAAAATATGTTTCGTTCTTATAATTAACAAGTTATATAACAATAATGACAACTGATGTGTTTCAGGATGAAACGCCTTAATCATGCTTTTCCTCCCCAAAATCGAAGGGATGTTTGTAGCATTACCCACTTCTTAAGGCAGTCACTTTAAATCAGCAATACATGCACCTGAAATATTATTCCGACCTCTCATATCCTAACATATGCATACATTCTTCCACACAAAAACCCCATGTTGAATGTATTGTCAATATTAAAATCTATTTTATGCCCCAATATTCCAGGAGATCTGCAGCTGGCTGGGTGCTCTGTGGAGTAGCTACTCTAGCCTAGTTCCAGAATGGTTTGTGCTGTCTTGACAACTCCTTTGGTTTCATAACCATAGGAGTTGACAAGATAGCACAAACAGATCTGGGAGCAGGCTAAAACTGCTCTGGGTCTGAGTCTGGGCCTCTGCACTCCCCTGTGCAGCTGCGTCCATGAGTCAACACGTCTGACCACAGAGAGTATCTAACCCAGCAGGCCGTCATGGCCGCACTCTGCTGGCATTAACACAATATTGGGGCTGACTCGCAATGTGGTCACCGTGCCATCACTCAAAACAGTGCAGGAGTTGTCCAAGAGAGAAAATGGACTGGAGGTGTGGGGGAGGCGATGGTGAATTGTCCTAAAAGGGAAGTTTATCAGGCCTGTTGTGATACACTGTTCAGCTGCCTGCTTATGCAGCATACATTACTTAAAACATGTCTCTCATTTTTCATTGTCCCCCGCGATGAAATCGGGGAGGGGACTGTGGATCTGTCTCTGTCCGTTAGTACGTCACACGTGATATCTCAGACAGCACTGGGACGATTTGGTGAAACTTGGGTGAATGATGCGTCCTGCCATAGAGATTCAGCATTTACAAAACTGATTGGCCAGAAGGTGGCCTAATAACAAGCAATTGAAAATGTACATTTTGAGAGGTCACGCCCCTAACCCCGTTTGATCAAAAGTCATAAGATTTGGTATATAGGTTCCTCTCATCACAAGTAACACATTTGCCTCAGGTCACATAAGGTCCAACATGATGGACTTTTCACCATTTAGAATTTTGTGAAAAACACTTTAAAAAACGCTACCGATCTGCACAAAACTTGATATGTGGCATCTATGGACCAAGGTCTCGCAACGCAATACTTTCCAGACTAGTACCTAAAACAACATGGCCATTATTGACCAATAAACATTCACATGGGTGTGGTCTGGCACATAAATGCATAGAAATCTGTCAAGGATCTTCGTATTGTAATGAAATTTGATACACATGTTGCAAACACTGAAGACTTAACATATGCAAGAACATTCATATTGACCACATGGTGGCGCTATAACGGGCACATGTTTATATCTCTTGATCTGTTTGACTCAGAGTGATGAAATTTGGCACACATGCTCAGGGACATGAGTCTAGCTAACCCACGTGATATCTCAGACACCACTGGCACGTTTTTTATGAAACTTGAGGGATTGAGATTACAAAATTACACTCATTGGTCCAAGGGGGGGCCTATAGTCATCAACTGTACGTACGTTAGTCACACTCGATATCTCAGACACCATTCGCCTGATTCTGACGAAACTCGGGTGAATGATGTGTCTTGCCATAGAGTGCGACACACTGTGACTGCAAACTCAATATCCCTTAGTTAATCGCCTCAACAGGTTTTTAAAGGCATTCCTTGGTGCGGGGGGCCAAAGTATTTACGGTTCCCAACTGTGAGGTTGGGGAAAGTGAGCAAGGGGTCGAGTTGGTCGCGGCTGAGGAGCAGTAAAAATAATCTTGCTGTGTCACGGTTTACAAGCGGGGACCGGGTCTTCTGCAGGTCGCCATTGTTGGTGCAGCTGAGTTAGGACCAGAGCCAGCAGGGCCTGCTGGTGGCTTGATGTGTCAGAGGTTGTGATTGTAAAAACAGGCCAAAGAGGCCCTTTGATGTCACACACCAGCAAATCTGGAAGCCATTTGCTTTTCCACAGTCAGTGATTGCATCCCAAATGACCAAGGCCCATCGCAAGTAGTGCACTATATAGGGAATAGGGTGCCATTTGGGACGTATTTAGAGAAAGTGGAGGGCTTGATCCCCTCCAGCATTTGCTGCCTGTTTATTTACCCAGCTCACTTAACCCATTAGACAAACTAACCAGGGCTCACCGTTGCGCCACTGTTAGATTGGCCTCTGAGGACAGGATCTGTCACAGGGGCTTTAGACTGTAACAGTTGAAAATATTAAACATAGAAAGACATAACATATCGTAAGCCTTGTTATAAGATATTCTTAAGGTTCGACATCTTTCAACGAGTTATGAAGCATCATACTTTGATGGTTTAAGTAAAATGTTATTATCTCTATGAGGAGCATAGACAACACTTATAAAATGTTTCTTTGTAGGTGTACTTCAATTGGATGACATGATAAGGAACTGTAATAGGCCGTCAGAGCTGTGGTTTTAGTTGTTTTTGCATTGCAGCAGCTTTTCATGTGCTGCACAAACAACAGAACGTCATTACGTTTTTAATCTCACTTTATATGTGGTGAGAGTTTCACGCCTCACATTCCTATGCATAATCACTCTAATGACATCTTAAATATACAAAAATGGCACTAGGCCTATTTAAATAAGTGCAATGCTGGTAAAGATATATGTTGTAATTGTAGTACAAAATAAATTGGCAATAGCAGCCTCCAGTATCAAAGACTGTTTAATTAATGGAAGCCTCTCCAACATAATCCAGGTAGAATCAGGATTTTCCCAGGGCAACTGTCCAGGCCCCTTATTTTTTTCAATCTTTACTAACGAGTTAAGCCAGTGTGTCTATGTATGCGGATGACTCAACACTTTACTACAGCTACTACAGCGACTGAAATGACTGCAACACTTAACAAAGAGCTGCAGTTAGTTTCAGAATGGGTGGCAAGGAATAAGTAAGTCTTAAATATTTTGAAATCTAAAAGCATTGTATTTGGGACAAATCATTCACTAAAACCTTAACCTCAACTAAATCTTGTAATGAACAATGTGGAAATTCAACAAGTTGAGGTGACTAAACTGCTTGGAGTAACCCTGGATTGTAAACTGTCATGGTCAAAACATGTTGATACAACAGTAGCTAAGATGGGGAGAAGTCTGCCCATAATAAAGCGCTACTCTGCCTTCTTAACAATACTATCAACAAAGCAGGTCCTACAGGCCCTAGTTTGGTCGCACCTGGAATACTGTTCAGTCGTGTGGTCAAGTGCCACAAAGAGGGACTTTGGAAAATTACAATTGGCTCAGAACAGGGCAGCACGGCTGGCCCTTAAATGTACACGGAGAGCGAACATTAATGATATGCATGTCAATTCTCTCATGGCTCAAAGTGGATGAGAGATTGACTTCATAACTATTTGTTTTTGTAAGAAGTGTTGACAAGCTGAATGCACCGAGCTGTCTGTTTAACCTACTGGCACACAGCTCGGACACTCATGCATACCCCACAAGACATGACACCAGAGATCTCTTCACAATCCCGAAATCAAGAACAGACTATGGGAGGCGCACAGTACTACATAGAGCCATAACTACATGGAACTCTATTCCACATCAGGTAACTGATGCAAGCAGTAGAATCTGATTGAAAAAAACAGATGAAAATACACCTTATGGAACAGCGGGGACTGTGAAGACACACACAGGTACAGACACACGCATACGCACACAGGCACAAGCACACGCACTCTACACACGTACATTGTAATATTGTTGTATGGTGGTATCATACATTTTGTGTTGCAGATATATAGTGGTGTAACAATGTTATATGATGTACTGTTTTATCTTTTGTTTTATGTGTAATGTAAGTGCCTTAATGTGTTTGGACCCCAGGAAGAGTAGCTGCTGCCAGGGGATCCCTAATAAATACAAATACAAATGGGAATTAAATAAATAATTATCTAGCCAAGTTCTTCAACTCCTCCACAGAGTTGATCACAGACTAGAGTTTTTTCAATGAACCTCCGACTCCTTCGAGTCACTAGGTGTCAACACTTAAAATATGTTCATTCTTAAACCTCTTTAATAAAACGTGAACCAAATACAGACACCGACTGTTTCCTCATTGCTGCTGATCAAGATGGCAACTCAGCAAGGTGCATGTGCTAATTGAATCTCAACAAGGTGGTTGTTTTATTTAAAAGTATGGATTTCAGCAAACAAAGACAGGCACGCAACAACAGAGGACAAACATATGCACACGGTAAGGGTTTAATAACTTACATGTTTGAAGGGTCAAAGCATATCGACTCCAAGGAGTCTGAGGTTCATTTAAAAAACTCTAGTCTGGGCTCAACTCCATGGAGGAGTTGAAGAACTTGGCTAGATAATTATTTATTTAATTCCCATTTGTATTTGCTTCACCATATCATGCAAATAATGCTTCAAGTTATTAAAATTATACTGACCTATTAAAATAATACAAGTTGTTTATAGTCTATAATATCATTTTGAAGGGCTATGGTTCCTGTTGGACTGTAGCCTAATTGGTCCATTTGGACAGATTGGTTTGCATGTCCCAAACAACCCCTCCCCTTCTGCTAAGCTACAGTGGGCTGGCTATAAGAGCTTACTCAAGCACTCAATGTTAACTATCCGGCAACACCATACTATGAGGATATGTCAAAACAATTTTTTCCTATTCGAGGGGGTATTCCTATGCAAGTTCTGACCTCAACGGCTGTCCATGAGCACATATTAAACTGTAGGCTTATTATCTAAGCAATACTAAATTCATTGTAATTGGGTTATACTTTAGTTTATAATGGCTTTTACAATGCTTCGGCCGGTGGCAACTCACCCCTTCTCCTCCTACCCTCCTGATCTCAACATGATCTCGGACGACGAGGAGAACCGCAGCGAGAGCGACGGCAGCTCTGACCAGAGCTATGAATGCTGTGCCTCTTCAGATAAGACTTGTCGGCAGCTTTCCCGCATGGTGGGAGTCGGTGGGGTTGTTGTGGTCAAACAGCGCAACACAGCCAACGCCAGGGAGCGAGACCGGACCCAGAGCGTCAACACCGCCTTCACCGCGCTCCGGACACTCATACCCACGGAGCCGGTGGACAGAAAGCTCTCCAAAATTGAAACGCTCCGGTTGGCGTCCAGCTACATCTCACACTTGGCCAACGTTCTGGTGCTTGGTGACGGGCGTGAGGATGGGCAGCCGTGCCTGAGTGCAGTGTACCGCGCGCAAGGACATGGAGAGAGGAAGCAACCCAGAACTATCTGCACCTTTTGCTTGAGCAACCAGCGAAAAGGGGTAAGCGTGCATGACAGTGCTATGTCAAGTATGAATTCCAAATATATTTATATTATTTTACATAGTAGACTAGACAGGCAGCATTGCACCACCCTTGACAGCCTAGTAGTGTACAGTGCCTTCAGAAAGTCTTCATACCCCTTACAGCCTGAGTTCAAAATGGATTTCAAAAACAAACTATTCTCACCCATCTACATACAATACCCCATAATGACAAAGTGAAGACATGTTTTTCGAAATGTTTGCAAACTTATTGAAAATGAAATACAAAAATATCTAATTTATATAAGTATTCACACCCCTGAGTCAATGTTAGAATCACATTTGGCAGCGATTATAGCTGTCTTTCTGGGTAAGTCTCAAAGAGCTTTGCACACCTGGATTGTACAATATTTGCACATTATTATTTTTTTAAATGATTCATGATCTGTCAAGTTGGTTGTCGATCATTGCTCGACAGCCATTTTCAAGTCTTGCCATAGATTTTTCAAGCCAATTTAAGTAAAAACTGTAACTAGGCCACTCAGGAACATTCAATGTCGTCTTGGTAAGCAACTCCAGTGAATGTGTTTTAGGTTATTGTCCTGCTGAAATATTCATTTGTCTTCCAGTGTCTATTGGAAAGCAGACTGAACCAGGTTTTCCTCTGGGATTTTGCCTGTGCTTAGCTCTATTCCATTTCTTTTTATCCTAAGAAACTCCCAAGTCCTTGCCAATGACAAGCATACATAACATGATACAGCCACCAAAATGCTTGAAAATATGAAGAGTGGTACTCAGTGATGTGTTGTGTTGGATTTGCCCAAGACATAGTACTTTGTATTCAGGACATAAAGTTGATTTCTTTGCCAAATTTTTTGTAGTTTTACTTTAGTGACCTTATTGCAAACAGGATGCATGTTTTTGAATATTTTATTCTGTACAGGCTTCCTTCTTTTCACTCTGTCATTTATGTTAGTATTGTGGAGTAACTACAATGTTGATGTATCCTCAGTTTTCTCCTATCACAGCCATTAAACTCTGTAACTGTTTTAAAGCCACCAAAATCCCTGAGGGTTTTCCATCCTCACCGGCAACTGAGTTAGGAAGGACAGCTATATCTTTGTAGTGACTACGTGTAATGATACACCATCCAAAGTGTAATTAATAACTTCAACATGCTCAAAAGGATATTCTTAAAAAAATATATATGTTTATTATAAACTGGGTGGTTCGAGCCCTGAATTTTGATTGGCTGAAAGCCGTGGTATATCAGACCGTATACCATGGGTATGACAAAACATGTGTTTTTACTGTTCTAATTACATTGGTAACCAGTTTATAATAGCAATAAGGCACCTCAGGGGTTTGTGATATATGGCCAATATACCACGGCTAAGGGCTGTGTCCTAGCACTCCTTGTTGTGTCGTACATAAGAACAGCTCTTAGCCGTGGTATATTGGCAATATACCACACCCCCTTGGGAATTATTGCTTAATTATAGTCTACTTTTGTTGCATTCAATATCCTCTACAAAGGTAGTAGCATGTTTAATTAACCCTAGACTTGTTTTGATTGGGCACTTACAATTAGTATTAGGTTTGTAGTCTCGTTATTCCAGTATATCCAAACAAATAAATGTCAAACATAGTTCATGTCACAATGATAATTTGGCATAAAAACAATACTAGGATGATAACAAAATACTTTCTTGCCAGGTCACATGAAGATTCATCATAATAGGTATCCATCAGTTCAGTTTCAATCTGTCAAACATCTTCTTGAGAGAAAACACCTGACTGGCAAAGGATCCCGTTTAGGACGTCATGTAGTTATTCATTTCATGTTCAGTCTGCTAAGATATCCTTTAAAGGAAAAACTGAGGCGGGGCCGAGGGGTTGTTGACGTCAATTACACATACACAATCCGTCTCAGTGCTTAAAAATGTTTCTTTAACCTGTCTCCTCCCCTTTATCTACACTGATTGAAGTGGATTTAACACGTGACATCAATAAGGGATCATAGCTTTCACCTGGATTCACCTGGTCAGTCAATGTCATGGAAGTCATTTTGTGCCTAAAAAAAGGGGTTAAATATGTGTTAAACATTTTTTGGGGGAGTTTCCTCATCTTTCTTATACTGTATTGCTCAGATATAGTCCAGACACTTCAAAACAAACTTCCTTTAGAATTGTTTTTTAAATATCTGTTTTTCCATGTTATTCAATACATTTCTATGGGCTAATAGCAGTAAGGCCAAATTCAATGTTTCATCAAATAATTTTTTATAGGCTCAGACTCTAGTGTTAAGCCAAAGACAAATATGCATGTAGTATTCATGTTTTGGTTGCAGATGTTTCCAACCACAGAATTTTCAGGACAGAAATCAATTCTGATGTTATTGCAACTTTTTGGCCTAACATGATATTTGTTTTTGCAGGGGAAAGATGGTCGGGGTTGTCTGAAAATGCGTGGAGCCAGTGCACTACGAATGAGCCGAAAATAGACGGCTCTCAGACTTCAAGGATTGTTGAATTCAAGTCAGCACCTCAGGGAAAAAACTCGAGCTAACACACCCGCTGTACATATACCGACACATAGGCCAGAATGCCCTCCAACTGTGGGAAAAGACTGTCAAAAAGACGCGTTTCAGGAATTTGTTCGTGTGAGAAAAGGCTACTCCTCTCTGCCGCAATGCTGGTTATGGAAAATGTGATTTTGGAGAAACATTGTCATAAATGAGACTTTATTTGGTTGCCTTTTCAACACCATTTTGAATTTTGCTTTAAAATTATATTTTTACATAGTTGTAGTTGTCCCTAGTCTTTATTTCAGCCCCTCAATACCAACAATGTTGTGGTGTTATTTTGATATAACTTACAAAATGTTTACCAACAAGGTGATGTAACAGATTATTTAAAGATAAAGTATGTCTGGGAATTTCCGATACAGTTTACCTTATCCTTCAGCAATGCTAAGGGCCTTTCCAAAATACCTGAGATTGGTCAATTTTAAAGTGGCCAACCAAAGGCCTTTTGAGCCTAATAAGGATAGGACATGTCAGTGTGTGAGGAATACATGAATCACTCTGAATCATCACGCTCTGAATTTGCTCTAAAACGTTAAAGGGAAAACAGGAAAGGCAACATGAATAGTGTCGGTAGATCTTTTGTCAGGAAAATATGGTAAAAGTGAGTTGAACAATTGGTAACACTTTAGTTAAAGCCTGTACTTTAGTTAATGCTTTATAACCTGTTCCTGTAAACACATATAGGAGCCTCTATTAATGTCTTATAATAAGGCTTAAAAATGTCATGTCTCTATCTATTAGTTCTTTTTGAGATTGGTTCGGTTTCAGATCGATTATAAAAAAAAAATATCATGGTTTTCGATTTCAGTTTCTAATTTATGTTTTACATGAAATGCACTTTGCATTATGTGGGTTGAATGCTGTAACACAGAATAACACAATTAATACAAGTCAATGGATGGTAGTGACTGCCCATTACTGCTTATCACTTATTAACCATCATTTATTCAGATTAATTTAATAAAATAATTGTTTTATTTGATGCCTTTATTTCAGTCATCATCTTATCTCTATAGAGCAGCTGCCTCTGCAATCTGACAAAATCACGATTTTAGTAGTTCTTCAAAGTAAATAAGGCATACTTTTATGACTGCTGAATAACAACAATCAATCGCTTAGATCATGCATTTTCAGGCTCATGAAGCAACTGCTTTACTTCCCTCTCGATCGCGCGTTCTCTCTTCTGTCTCCGCGTCTGCGCCGCACAAGTTTAAATTGAACCAACGTCGGTCAATTAGTTGTTTAAAAACCCCCAAAATATGTTGGTTTAATTGCTCAGCACTACTATATATATGTATCAACATTTCCACGGACTCAAACTCATTATGAGATGATTATAAGACATTATAAAGGGGTCAGTCATACATTTTCAAGACAAGGTTTACAATGATTATCACATAATGCATTGTCTCTGTTGGCTTAAAGTAAAGTGTTACCAATTGAACAAATTCAGTGTTTGAGTTACAGATCCATGCTAATCAATACGCAAGTCTGCAGTACAGTGCACTTAGAGTATAAACCATTCAATGGTGTTGGCTTATTGAAGCTGTATTTCAACAGCTGCAGAGGACCCCAGGAAGCAGTAAGCTGCAGGGCTTTAACACTGGTGTGTTTGAGTAAATCTTGCGGGTTTTAATGCACATGTGCTATTGATTAGTCACACCTAATATCACCTAGCAGCCTGTGTTGAGCAAAACACAGCTGCCGATATGTTAATGGCGTAAATCACAACTCTCCGGAGCTGGAGAGGTATGGAGGGGTCAGAGAGCTGTGTGTCTGTGTGTGTGGGTGCGTGTGTGCATGCCTTTGTATGTCTGAGTGTGTGAGTGAGTGAGTGTGAGAGAGAGAGAGACAGAACGAGAGTTTATAAGAGGTGAGTTATTGTTTTGTAAAGCACCTCTAAACCTGTGTAAGTTGAGATTTAGTCATTTCTTTAAATCCTCTGTCATAAAGCCAACTTGTAATTTCCAATAGACTTATATGATGTATTTTCCTCATAACACACATGCTGTGACATTGTTTGAGTGGTTGGTTACCTCTGATAATATAAGGCCAATAAAAAAAATATCAGTAGCCTGGTTGTCTGTCTCTTAAGCTAACATTCCATTCCTTGTACTCCATGTTATGTTATGTGCCGTGGAGTGGAATGTTAGCTAAACAGACTGGCACTCAGGCTACAATATCACAGCTCCCATCACCAGATTTGGAATGTTGTCATGTCACCACAATTACTACGTTACTGTAAATGGCAAGTGTTACAAAGTGGCATTGTTGTCGTTACAGCCACAACCCATCAATAATGTACAATTAATTGTGCACTTGCATAAAAACGCTCCTAGTCCCAGTCCCTTCTCCACCTGCTGTCAAACAGACCTGGGTTCAAAAACTATTCAAAATCATTTGGCATACTTTAACTGGGCTTGATTGAGCTTGCCTGGCACAATTGAACCAATAGAATAGTCGCAAAGGTGCAAACCCCGTCCACCTGGCACTCCAGGCAGACTAAAGCAAATGCTTTAAAGAATATGAAACATTTCAAAACACTGTCAAAACGGGACAAATTAGAAACTGCTGTTTCACTGAGCTTATTCTGTAACTCTGGGTCTTGGGGCCCACTGGGGCCCCTTCAAATGGCTCCCAGAGGCCCCCGAGGCAGGAAGATGTCACGGAGGAACAGGAAGGAAAAGCAAGAACAGCCGACCCGGCAAAGGCCCTCCCTGTGGGGCCAGCAGGTCCTGGGTCAGTGCCAGTCCTGACATCAGCCTGCAGAGCTGGGGTCCAGATGTCCAGCTTCTAATTTTAATTAATGGGTGGGAAAGCCTGGCATTCCATCATGTATTATAGTCCAGAGGAATGTACTGTTTCACTAAGTCCCTAACAGCTGGTAAGGTTATGAGAGACAATGTGTTACACTGTTACAGTACAACAACCTGTAGGCTACTGTAACACCGCCTAGTATGGAGGATGCTGTTGTTACTTACCTTTATTAAGTTGACTGAGAGAATTTACAGCAACAGCCTGTATGTTGTTGAGAACAGAACATTTGACTGCCATTGAGTTGAGATGGAATAAAAGGAAGATATACACTTTAAAGTAAATTGTCTTGTCAAAGGAGTCCCCATGCAGCACTTACTCAAATCCTGTCCAGCCACATGCTTGACATTTGCTGAGGGAACCATGGGACAAATAGGGCTAATATTGTGATACAGTTCCCTCCACCACGCTTCGACCAAAACAAACCCTTATTGTGCCTTATCTCACACAATCCACAAGGGAGGTTGGCCCCCCGTTCAACCTAAAGCTTCCTGTCCAACCTGCATGTCAGAAGAGCTAATCGCCTTCAGACACGCACTGCAGCCTTTTCATGAGACAGGGCCTTGGATACAATGCTTCTGATTTTTTATGATGTCATGATCCTTTTTTTCCGTGGAAGAGGGATGGGAGTGTGGGGAGCAACTGAATCCAGCCAAGCAGGCCTAACCAGAGCCAGACAGAGGGAGGGAAACAGTGTGTGTGTGTGTGTGTGTGTGTGTGTGTGTGTGTGTGTGTGTGTGTGTGTGTGTGTGTGTGTGTGTGTGTGTGATGCGTGTGTGTGTGTGTGCGCGCACCTGCGTGGGTGTGTGTGTGTGTGTGCGCCTGCGTGGGTGTGTGTGTGTGTGTGTGTGTGTGCGCCTGCGTGGGTGTGTGTGTGTGTGGGTGTGTGTGTACTGTAGGAGCGATACTGTTGACACACTCTCCACCCGGTGGACACACTGGGGGCTATTGTTTCCCTACAGCACGCAAAGGGAGGAAGTGAAGGAATGCCCTGAGACATTAGCCTAGAGACAATGTCAGTCTGCTGGGGCCAGGGCCGGGCCTTGATTGCTGTGTTTCCCTGGCTCCCACTCCTGCCGCTGGGCGGGGTCCTTAATGCTGAGGTGAAAAGGCAGCTAATTTTGAGCCCGATTTCTCCCATCAAAATAATCAAACAATATGAGTGCGCAAGCAGCCCTTCAGGAGGAAAGAGGCTTCCATCCTTAGTAACCATCCATCAGGGCGTAATAGTTCATTATTGTTTTGAGCAGGAGCATGGGGTCACTGGGGGTCAAGTACTTGTATAATATCAGAAACTGTATGCACAAAACACTCTCAGAGTAGCACTGCAGATCTAGGATCAGGTCCTCTCTGTCCATGTCTTCTTATTCATTATGATCTATAAAATATATATATATATATCCTAGATCAGCACTCTTAGGAGCTTCATGGATACGGCCTTGACGTCCATCTACCATAAACACAATCCTATGAGTCCTCTGTAAGTTAAATGAATAACTCAGGGCATGGAATGCTTGTCTTGTTTAGCGTTCTCTCTCTCTCTCTCTCGTAAACATTACTTGTATCTATCTAATGGTTTCATCACCACAAATGTGTAACTGTGCTTGTTGAGGCAAAAGCTTACCGTACGTAAATCACCCACTCTAGAAATGTATTAAACTACTTGCCATACCCTCAATGACCAACTATTTTCTGTATATCCTAACCTCGACATGAGATGATCTAAATGACTTAAAGGAATGAGTTCTCAATATGTAAATTGCGGTCTAAGTCTATTTTGTTTTCACTCATGACGGCTGACACTTTCACACCTTTTCCAATGTTTGTGAGTGTGTGCGTTTTATTTTTGTTTTTACAGTAGATTGGAAACTCTTCTGGCTAACTGAGTGTAGACGACTAGATGTCTGAAACTTAAAATGTGGCCTGTATTTCATTTCGAAAACCAGGAGCAATTGTTAGGAGGATATCCTCAATCAAGGACCCACAGAGCGCAATGAATAGCCTCACTAACAGAAGCACACTGACCCATAACCTCTGGGACCTACATGTAAACGTTAGGCTACCTACATTGGAAAGAGAGGAGCTCCTCCCTAAAATAAAAAAACACATAATGTGGGATACTTTCTGTTTGTTGTTTGTAAAAATAGTCATTTTACCATGTCCAGTCAAACGCCTAGATGCAGATCTGAAACATCTGCAAGGCCTGGGTGACATTTCATATGGATCCAGTCTAGCCTAACCATTTTGAAGTGGGGAAGTGGCAAGCAAGACCGAAAGTAGACAGCAACAACCCTCATTTACAACTGTGTGTGCGAACACAGGTTCAGTAGGCATACTATATCCTTTCTGTAACTCACAGTGAGAACTTTCACAGATGCAAGTTACATATCGCCCCCTTGGGTTGAAAAATATATATGGAGTGGGGTGTATTTGTTTTATGCTTTTATTCATTTCTCTTTAAATTAATTAACATTTGACTGTTGTCTGTTAGATGTCCAGATGCCTCTTAAAATACAGTTGAAGTTGGAAGTTTACATACACCTTAGCCAAATATATTTAAACTCAGTTTTACACAATTCCTGACATTTAATCCTAGTAAAAATTGCCTTTTTTAGGTCAGTTAGGATCACCACTTTATTTAAAAAATGTGAAATGTCAGAATAATAGTAGAGATAATGATTTATTTAAGCTTTTATTTCTTTCATCACATTCCCAGTGGGTCAGAAGTTTACATACACTCAATTAGTATTTGGTAGCATGCCTTTAAATTGTTTAACCTGGGTCAAACGTTTAGGGTAGCCTTCCACAACAAGTTGGGTGAATTTTGGCCCATTCCTCCTGACAGAGCTGGTGTAACTGAGTCAGGTTTGTAGGCCTCCTTGCTCGCACATGCTTTTTCAGTTCTGCATACAAATGTTCTATAGGATTGAGGTCAGGGCTTTGTGATGGCCACTCCAATACCTTGACTTTGTTGTCCTTAAGCCATTTTGCCACAACTTTGGAAGTATGCTTGGGGTCATTGTCCATTTGGAAGGCCCATTTGCGAGACTTTTGGAGGTCTTCAATTTTTTTTCTGATGTCTTGGCTGATTTCTTTTGATTTTCCCATGATGTCAAGCAAAGAGGCACTGAGTATGAAGGTAGGCCTTGAAATACATCCACAGGCAATATATTTCAACATCTGAATGTTGGGAATGATGAGAGATGGAGTATGGAAAATTAATGTCTATTTTGTGATGTCATTAAAATTGCTAGAAAGACGTTATAACGGAAACACTGTAACTTTTACACTGTGTATATCAGGTTTACACCCTTTATGTTGTGTAGAAAATATCAAGGATAAAGAGAATGTTTTTGTGACGTTAAGATTGTGATTTTTGTTCTCTAACGAGATCATAGTAAATTATGATACCTTGTCACGCCACAGGGAGCGTGGGTATAAAAGTTTGAATTAAGAATTAACATATGAGACTAAAATGGACCACAGCTGCAGCGAGGTCTACGATAGTCACGACCCGGAAAGCAAGACGAGGTTGAAGAAGACAAAAGAACCTCTAACAATCCAACGCTACGGTTGAGTAGCTGTTCTAAGTACTGTATCTAAGAAGGTGAATTTAAGTAGGACCATCTGGTTATTCTCTTAAAATCATCGTTGCCTACACTGCTTTCATCACCACTCTGGGAACATCGACACGGCTGATTAGTCATCCTCAGGAGACCACTCTTCCAGATCGAGTGCAAGTAAACAGACAACTAAGAAGAAGGACATTGTGACCTCGTGGACAATCAGAGACTTACACCTGAGAACGAAGGAGAAGGCCATCCGAAATAAGAAGGCCCAATCGAACCCTTCTCACCAAGCGGAACCCTGCTCATGAAGGCCTGGGCCCAACAGAGATACCCAACAAAGAACTTCAACACGTAAATAAATGCATTACTTCTTACCCAAAAGAGTGGCAGTTGGGGGCAAGGTATTAGGGCTACTGTAAGCGTAGTTTACAAATGTATCCAAGTGTTGCTTCTCTTTCTCGCTTTCTCTCTCCCTCTTTAACTCTCCATCTTGTGTAAGTGTCAAAGTGTGTTGTCCACTAGGGACTTGTTGTCATCGTATTACGTTTCTAATCAATAACCTATACCGTGTGTGTGTGTCTGTATCCTATGTTGTCATGTAGTTTGTTAGTAAATAAATAGTCAAATAAATTTGTGTGGTACGGAATGATCAGTGAGACTCGGGTTTGTGCAGATTCACGAAGTCTGCGACGTTCAGAATGAGATTGATATGAGGAAATGATTAATTAGTTACTCTTATGATATCTATATATTCTTGAGTTAATTCGGGAGATTGTAACTTGTTAAACAACAACCAAATTCCTAATGAGTTGATTGTTACATGATTCATTTAATCTAATAACAATTAAACATAGTAGGTAATTATTCTATGAATAACAGTCATCACATTAATGATAGTCACATCACGACATATTGGAGCCCTGTGTGAGGAATCTAAGAAAAAACTAGGCCTTACTATTGAATTCAGTCCATATGAATTGTGTAGCAAAATATGTTATACACCAATAGCGCTGTAGGCAGGACAAAGTGGAGTGGCGTGTGTGTGGTTCCTTTTCATCCAGATACTAGTAGGGAGAGATTGACTCTTGTGTTGTATATCAGATGAAAGGTCAGTGTGTAGGGAGGTCAGAAACCTGCCCGTGTGGTGCAAGGACAACAACCTCTCCCTCAACGCGATCAAGACAAAGGAGATGATTGTGGACAACAGGAAAAAGAGGACTGAGCACGCCCCCATTCTCATCGATGGGGCTGCAGTGGAGCAGGTTGAGAGCTTCAAGTTCCTTGGTGTTCACATCACCAACAAACTAACATTGTCCAAGCACACCAAGACAGTCGTGAAGAGGGCACGACAAAACCTATTCCCCCTTAGTAGACTGAAAAGATTTGGCATGGGTCCTCAGATCCTCAAAAGGTTCTACAGCTGCACCATCGAGAGCATCCTGACAGGTTGCATCACTGCCTGGTATGGCAACTGCTCGGCCTCCGACCGCAAGGCACTACAGAGGGTAGTGCGAACGGCCCAGTACATCACAGGGCCAAGCTTCCTGCCATCCAGGACCTCTATACCAGGCGGTGTCAGAGGAAGGCTCTAAAAATGGTCAAAGACTCCAGCCACCCTAGTCATAGACTGTTCTCTCTACTACCGCACAGCAAGTGGTACCGGAGCGCCAAGTCTAGGTCCAAGAGGCTTCTAAACAGCTTTTACCCCCAAGCCATAAGACTCCCGAACATCTAATTAAATGGCTACCCAGACTATTTGCATTCCCCCCCCCCCCCCCCCCTTTTACACCGCTGCTACTCTCTGTTGTTATCATCTATGCATAATCACTTTAATAACTCTACCTACATGTACATATTACCTCAACTAACCGGTGCCCCCGCACATTGACTCTGTATTGGTACCCCCTGTATATAGTCTCAATATTATTTTACTGCTGCTCTTGAATTACTTGTTACTTTTATTTCTTATTGTTATACACATTTTTTTAAGTAAGCATTTCACTGTAAGGTCTACTCTAGAGGCTAAAGAAACGCACACCTATTTAGGCGAGGTGCTGGCTAGTGGAGTAATTACCTAATAACCAGACAAGCTGTCGAAACGTTGGATATTAGGTTATTCTATTATTGCATCTGAGCTCCTCCTTTAATTTTTCAACTGAAAGGTGTACACCTGTTGTATTCGGCGCATGTGACTAATAAAATTTGATTTGAAACCCCTACTCCCTTTCTCTCCTGCTTTCTTACTCCCCCTTTTATTTGTACCACTATGCTCCATACTTGCTTCACTTTCTTCTCCATCACTATCTCCTACCATCTCTGACCAAGTCACAGCACAGCCTTGCCGAACAGCCGCCACACAGAGTAAAATTTGATTGTTTGTTTATCAACGATTGATACCGGAGCTCCGAACAGTATCTAGCTATCAGATTATGTCGCCTTTAAATAAATAATGGTGTGTCTAATTGAACACATTTTTGAAGTAACAAAGACATAGAAGTTGCTTATGTGGAAGAACTTACTGACATTGTCAAAATCTAATGACTGCAGCTTTCTTCTGTCTTTTTCTTCTTCTATGATATCACGTTGAAGGTGCATGCTGCCACCTACTGTGCTGGAGTGTTCGATCAATGTTTGCCTAATTCTGTAGTACTAAGAAAATAAAAGAAATCCCTACTAACTTCTACCCCCCCCCCCTAAAAAAAACTCCCAAGTCCCCCAATCCATTAAACTTGATCTTTTTCATGCTGAAACAATCCACCCATAGGATTATTCAGCATGTCAACAACCATTGACAGTAACATCTGTTATCCCCAATAACTGTTTTGCCATATCCACTATCTCCTTCAACCTGGCATTTCTGTCTACCACAACCCGAGTCGTGTTGATAACCTTACCAATGAAAGCTATGAAGTTAACTTTATTAACTATCAGCGTCCTTTGACACAGCACATTCATGATCGCAAGATTCCTGAACAAGTCTTCGAAACCATGCCAGACTCAGCAGAAGCACCAGGTCCACTTAGTACAGGAACAGCCATGGAAGCTCCATCAGTCCACACTGTAGTTCCACCAATCTATCTCACAACCTCTGCATATGATACATCTTGACTGATTCTATGCTGAACAAAATTAAATACAACATGCAACAATTTCAAAGATTTGACTGAGTTACAGTTCATCGAAGGAAATCAGTCAATTGAAATAAATTCATTAGGCCCTAATCTATGAATTTCACATGACTGGGCAGGGGTGCAGCCATGGGTGGGCCTTGGAGGGCATAGGCCCACCCACTTGGCAGCCAGGCCCAGCCAATCAGAATGAGTTTTGCCCCACAAAAGTGCTTTATTACAGACAGAAATTACTCCTCACGTGGGCTGAGGGGTGGTCTGCGGTTGTGAGGCCGGTTGGACATACTGCAAACTTCTCTAAAATGACGTTGGAGGCAGTTTATGGTAGAAAACAACATTGAATTCTCTGGCAACAGCTCTGGTGGACAAGCAATTGCACGCTCTCTCAAAACTTGAGACATCTGTGGCAATGTGTTATGACAAAACTGCACATTTTAAAGTGGCCTTCTATGGTCCCCAGCACAAGGTGCACCTGTGTAATGATTGTGCTGTTTAATCATCTTGATATGCCACACCTGTCAGGAGGATGGATTATCTTGGCAAAGGAGAAATGGTCACTAACAGGGATGTAAACAAATGTGTGCACAACATTTCAGAGAAATAAGCTTTTTGTGTGTATGGAACAGTGATGATTTCAGCATGTAAATCTTGGTGGGGCAAACCCCAAATATTTTTGGGGATGCATGCCAGCAAAGCCACTACATAACACAATGCTAAACAATACATCAATTTTTTTGTGGGCTATACTCGGCCTTGTCTCAGGATGGTAAGTTGGTGGTTGAAGATATCCCTCTAGTGGTGTGGGGGCTGTGCTTTGGCAAAGTGGGTGGGGTTATATCCTTCCTGTTTGGCCCTGTCCGGGGGTATCATCGGATGGGGTCACAGTGTCTCCTGACCCCTCCTGTCTCAGCCTCCAGTATTTATGCTGCAGTAGTTTATGTGTCGGGGGACTAGGGTCAGTTTGTTATATCTGGAATACTTCTCCTGTCTTATCCGGTGTCCTGTGTGAATTTAAGTATGCTCTCTCTAATTCTCTCTTTCTCGCTCTCTCTCGGAGGACCTAAGCCATAGGACCATGCCTCAGGACTACCTGGCATGATGACTCCTTGCTGTCCCCAGTCCACCTGGCCGTGCTGCTGCTCCAGTTTCAACTGTTCTGCCTGCGGCTATGGAAGCCTGACCTGTTCACCGGACGTGCTACCTGTCCCAAGCCTGCTGTTTTCAACTCTCTAGAGACAGCGGGAGCGGTAGAGATACTCTTAATGATCGACTATGAAAAGCCAACTGACATTTACTCCTGAGGTGCTGACTTGCTGCACCCTCAACAACTACTGTGATTATTATTATTTGACCATGCTGGTCATTTATGAACATTTGAACATCTTGGCCATGTTCTGTTATAATCTCCACCCGGCACAGCCAGAAGAGGACTGGCCACCCCTCATAGCCTGGTTCCTCTCTAGGTTTCTTCCTAGGTTTTGGTCTTTCTAGGGAGTTTTTCCTAACCACCGTGCTTCTACACCTGCATTGCTTGCTGTTTGGGGTATTAGGCTGGGTTTCTGTACAGCACTTTGAGATATCAGCTGATGTAAGAAGGGCTATATAAATACATTTGATTTGATCAATTGCATTATAACAGTGACAAATGGTGCCTACAATCTGCCTACATAAAGCTGTCCCAACACCTTACCACTGCTACACCTGGCTATCAGCGGAGCCTTGTCTGGCAGCGAAACAGTTAATTCAGCCTCATTTACCGCCTTTAAAAAAACAGCTGATATGGCTGACTTGGTTAAACAAATGTAGTTTCTACTGACAATTGAGATGTACAAACTATGGCTTAAGAGAGGGTGTCACGCCCTGATCTGTTTCACCTGTCCTTGTGATTGTCTCCACCCCCTCCAGGTGTCGCTGATTTCCCCCAGTGTATTTATCCCTGTGTTTCCTGTCTCTCTGTGCCAGTTCGTCTTGTATGTTTTTCCAAGTTAACCAGCGGTTTTCCCATTCTCCTGCTTTTTGCTGTTCTCTTTTTTCTAGTCCTCCCGGTTATGACCCTTGCCTATTTCTGGACTCTGTACCCGCCTGCCTTTACCACGAGCCTGTCTGCCACTCTGTACTTCCTGGACTCTGATCTGGTTTTGACTTTTTGCCTGTCCACGACCATTCTCTTGCCTACTCCCTTTGGATTAATAAACATTGTAAGACTCCAACCATCTGCCTCCTGTGTCTGCATCTGGGTCTCGCCTTGTGTCATGATAGAGGCAATTTGTAATTTAGATGAAGACATTAATGAGCGAGCTAGGACGGGCGTAGTCAATATAATTATTTGCAGTGGTGGAAAAAGTACCCAAATGTCATACTTGAGTAAAAGTATACATACCTTTTAATAGAAAGTCAGCCAGTAAAATCCTACTTCAGTAAAAGTCTAAAAGTATTTGGTTTTAAATATACTTAAGTATCAAAAGTAAATGTAGTTGCTAAAATATACTTATGTATCAAAAGTAAAAGTATAAATCCCTTAATTCCTTATCTTAAGCAGATGGCACCATTTTTTTGTTTTTTAAATTTACGGATAGCCAGGGGAAAACTCAGAGATTATTTACAAAAGATGCATTTGTGCTTAGTGAGTCCGCCAAGCCAGAGGCAGTAGGGATGACCACGTGTTCTCTTGATAAGTGCGTGAATTTGACTATTTTCCTGTCCTGCTAAGCATTCAAAATGTAACAAGGACTTTTGCTTGTCAGGGAAAATGTATGGAGTAAAAAGTACAATATTTTCTTTAGGAATGTAGTGAAGTAAAAGTAAAAGTTGTCAAAAATATAAATAGTAAAGTAAAGTACAGATAACCAAAAAAACTACCTAAGTAGTACTTTAAAGTATTTTTACTTAAGTACTTTACACCACTGATTATTTGTTCAGCACTTTTAAACTGTACAGCAACAGAATTCAGAACATGGGCCATTCATAAAGTATTCTCCCTGTACACTAAGTCAGAACCGTAGGATAAATAAAAGGGGCATATAAGCAGACAATGAAAGCTCTTAAAATATTCAATGATGATATTTCTCTAAAACAGGCTACAGGCTACATGTGCACCACCAAGTCAGAACAGTAGGCTAAGTTATGAGAGGAAAAGGGACCAAATTATTAGGGTCAGGCACATGGGCTACTAACAGCTTACTACACAACATACACTTACTATTACATTCTTAGCTACAGTATACATATATCCCTGGCATATTACATCCTTTATGCATCAGCATACAATACATTTTTGGACTCACTTGAACAGGAAGGTGGTGCAGCAGTCCTTCGTGAGCAAATTTTGTCAAAGTCTGGCATTCTCTGGATTTATGGTGCTTTCAAGACAAATGGGAACTCGGAAAAAAACAAGGTTGAATCATGACGTCAGTGATCTACAGGTCGGAGCTCTAGAAAGAGGCCCGAGTTCCCGACTTGGAATACCGAGCTTGATGACCGTTCAAAACGTATTTTCCCAGTCGGAGCTTGTTTTTTTTTCTCCAGAGTTTCCAGTTGTCTTGAACTCACTGAAGTCTGAGATTTCCCAGTTCCAAGTTTCCAGTTGTTTTAAATGTGGCAGAAATCATGCTGAATTGACAGCATGGCCAAGCTTGGAAAAGAGACCCTTCAACCTAGACTTGGACCACACACACTCCACCGAATAGCAGGCTAGTGATTGCTCTGCAATGCTTGCAATTAGCCACTAATTTCTTCCTACACTTGTTGTGTAATGTTTATGTCCAATTGCTGATGAGCACCCATACGTTTTATCTATAATTTCTCTTCATATGACAAGGATTTAAATGGATTTGCCAGTAGATAGTCAAGTTGATTCATGATGATGTCTGCTAGCTTGCTAGCTAAGATTTTGAAAGTATGATGTTGACATGATCAGTCCAATCAAAGCTACCGTAGATATAACGTCATTTTATCAGTGGCCAATGACCTTGAGCATTATTGGATGGACACTTCTAATGTAACTCTAGAGGCTTGAATTTTCGAGCTTTCCCCGTAGATTTTGCGGTGACTTAGTGTCCCCATGAGTGACAGAACACTGAGCCAATCACGGCGCAACTAGAGAACAGCTTAACAGGTGGGGTTCTGCCCTGCCCTGAATGACAGATCACCACTGGTTCCAGGAATTTTTATTTCAGCTCATGAAACATGGGACCAACACTTCACATGTTGCATTTATTGTTTTGTCCAGTGTGTATCGCTGAGCCTCTCTCTGCACCTGGCATCCACCAAATGCTGCACTATGTGTCCCCCCCCCCCCACATTTACAACACCTAACCTTCCCATTTCTCCCACATTCACCATAGTCATGTTCCCCTCCACACTTGGCACATTTTTTCTTTCTTTTACACTGAACAACGACATATTCCATTATTTGGCATTTAAAACACCGCAGTGGGAATGGGACACATTCTCTGACTTTGAAACTAAGGAATCCTATCTGTACTTTTCCAGACAAAACCTTCTCAAACCTCAGCAGCACCGACACGCTTTCACTTCTTTGACCCTCTTTCCTACTGATCGAACTTTTGGCTTCGATCACTCTGCCTCCCTTCACATTTTCTTTGATATCATCTATGGACATATATATTTGGGCCCCAGTGATGACTCCCCTAAACCTAGTACCAGAGACATGCTTTTAATCTTCTTCCCATTAAGCTCTTCAATTTGCATAATCTTCCCTTGCTGAGTCTGACTACCATAACATATGAGCAATCTACATCTTCCAATCAACCGGGCTAGTTTGACTTCACCTATCTTTCTCTAAGCCATTAGTTAGTCACTGTGGTCTCATCAAACACCATCACCACTTCTCATCAAACACCATCACCACTTTCCACTCCAACACATTATTACTCTTGCTTCATACCTTGGCCCTCTTTATGCTTTGTTTACTAGACGTGCCACTGCTTTCAGTATCATGTGTTCTCTTCTCCCCATGTACAATAGTTCCACTGCAGACCATTCAGGTCCTCTACCTTCACCCTCCCGCTCCATGGCTTTAGAACTGACGGCCATATATAGTTTGCATTCCACCACAGCTGTTGCTTCTCCAACGTTTTCTCCATTTCCATCCCGAGCGCATTGTCAAGCCCTCTTTCACACATAAAACACTGGCCAGCCTTGTCCAGATTTATTCGTAGATTTAAAAAATATTCGTAGATAAAGAAAAGGCGTTATACCCATTAATGGGAATAACTTGATATCAAGAAACGCCCCTATCAGAAAACGCCCTCAATTGCTGTCTGCAATTACACCCTTCGCGATAGTCCGCCATATTGTCTCTGAGACAGCAGAAATCATACAGAAGTACACCGGCGAGAGGAAAGAAAGGGAACCTGCCTTCACTTGGATCCCATATTTGATCAAAGAGGTAGCTATATACAATGGAAGTTTGTCCTCTGGTTTAAATTATTTTATGAAATAAGCAGTCAGACATGCTAACCGATTTAGCTAGCCAAACCAGCAGTGGGACCCGGTGACTAGTTAGCTACCTACTAACCTTACGCATGTAAATTGGGGCGAGAGGGTGATGGTGGGGGAGGGAGACTACCGGTATCAATCCAGTTGGATAACAATTTACAGCTGACAGGTTGATTTCGCAAACTTTTGCCAATTAACGTTAGCTAACTTTAGTAGCTCTACGACCTAACACACTTTTGTTATTCCTCAATACAACGAGACACGTTTATCAAACATGGCATTAGTTAACTATTTTAGCCAGAGGGCAGCAACACCACTTTTCCCCAAGAGATTGCATCCATTACAGAAGGAGACTATTAATAGCCACATTTTTCAATTAAAACTAGCTAGTGTAACGTCATAATATTATGATATGTAGTGGATGTGAAACTCGCCTGTGGCATGTTGCAACGGAAACCGTTTACTCTATGAACCAAACAGAATTTGTCCAATAGAAACTCCAAGTTTTCGTTTAACGTTTTGCAACGTAATCCGCTAAATGAATACACTCCATCAATATCACACCGTCCCTGAATTCTAAAGGCAACTGTTGCTCACATAGTGGTAACTGGTTCTCTCCCCATCACTTATTGAGCAACAGTTGATTTTAGACCTCAGGGAAGGTGTGATGTACTCCAGGCGATTTTTCACATTCGCACCCCAATGGTGCGGTGACCCGGCAGCTGGTGTTCGGAGGAGTAGGAAGGGGTCAAATGGGGTGGATGTGAAACTCGCCTCGTTGCCGGAGTACATTGGTGATATCACACCTTCCCTGAGATCTAACGCCAACTGTCGCTCAAGGAGTGACTGACTAGCCTGTTGGGGGCGATTAAACAACGGAAGCCATTCAGTTTAAATGGAAGATGGCGCGGGAGCGTGAACTGGGCGGGACTAAAGTTGGAAAGCTGAACGTTGTGCAAATACTCTGCCATATCAGGGCGCGATTGACCAATCGAAGCTCATTTATGGCTTCCAGACCCTGCTGGATTGACGTGCACTCTGTTGTACTACTTAGCTGACAAGTTGTAGCATTATGAACGCTAGTCAGTGAGAGTATTGTGCAATGAATGTTGCAGATCTTATATTCTTACCTATCCCAGAAGATGGTACTTCAGTTCTTCAAGCCTAGTCTAATCTGAGGTGTAAGAGCTAGGAGTAGGTCTATGTACCCCGCACATATCTCAAAGCTAGGTAAAGGAGCCTCTGGGTAAAACCGTTAAACCACAAATGCATTGACTGCTTTGTTAAGTTGGCTCCAGTGAGGATATCTATGACGGGCACCACGTTTGTCCATTGCTGGCAAAGATAAGCGAAGGCTTGACTGACTATATTGCAGATGGAATTGGTATATTGGCAAGAAATATGGATGGATATCTTAATTTAGCAATTCAAGCCTGTATGAGTATTATGCGCTTTTAGCTTAACAAATGGGATTTTTTCAGTTAAAAATAGAATAAAAAGCCAAATGCTATATTATTTGTGTCTTAAAGTTGCAGCGTTAATGATGAATTCCATCAAACATATTCATGGAAGTAAGAGATGCAGGGTTTTTCCTGGACAAAAATGGGGCATCGGTGCTGGGCGTGGCCATTGGTGCGGCCATTGGTGCGGTCCGGCGACCAAACATTTGAGGTCTGGTGTTGGCCGCAGTGACAACATTTTGCAGTTTTAAAGCAAATTTCCTGCAATTCTACACATTTTGCTATGATTTATGCAATCTGAATGGCTCAAACATAACAAAATTATGCCATGACAAAAATACTCCTGAATGCATCATTCTTGGAATTTTAAATTCTTCCTGTGCAGCTTTTATTTTGTTGATTGTTTGTTCTCAAAGATGATCTTATTAAAAAAAACATAGGTCCGTTACGCCGCGAGGCGGCAGGTAGCCTAGTGGTTAGAGCGTTGGACTAGTAACCGAAAGGTTGCAAGATCGAATCCCCGAGCTGACAAGATAAAAATCTGTCGTTCTGCCCCTGAACAAGGCAGTTAACCTACTGTTCCTAGGCCGTCATTGAAAATAAGAATTGGTTCTTAACTGACTTGCCTAGTTAAATAAAGGTGAAATATTTTTTTTTTATCAACTGTTTGGACATAGGTGGCCCGTCCAAGACTTTACTATGCAGATAAAACCCTGGAATGGATTTAGCATGAATTAATTTAACTAGGCAAGTCAGTTAAGAACAAATTCTTATTTACAATGACAGCTTACCCCAGCCAAACCCTAACCGGGACGACGCTGGGCCAATTGTGTGCCACACTATGGGACTTCCATTCACGGCCAGTTGTGATACAGCCTGGAATCGAACCAGGGTCTATAGTGACGCCTCTAGCACTGAGATGCAGTGCCTTAGACCGTTGCACCACTCAGTCAGTAGTCATATAGCTTATCCCCGCCAGCCTTAGTAATTTAACATTGTGTCAATACTTTGGCGGTGGTGCAGTGACCCATTTTAAAAACAACCTACTGGTAGTCAGGCCTGGAATTTTGTATGCAACAATCCATAGCCTTCTAGCTTCTTCTTCACTTTTTTTAGACTTATGGTCAACAAATGCAGTGATATAACTGTGCATCAAATAGATTTTACACACACCTGTCGAAACTTTGTGATTGTCTGCACTGGCCATCAGTTCTTCGGGAAGACCCCCCCCCCCACACATGTCAATGATGCTTATTTGATCTGTCCTTGGTGATGGTCTCAAATAATCTAAATAATATATGCCATTTAGCAGATGCTTTTATCCAAAGCGACTTACATTAATGCTTGCACACAGTCCCGGGAATCGAACCCACTATCCTGGCGTTGCAAGAGCCATGCGCTACCAACTGAGGTCCACGAATATAACTGACATTGTTTATTTTGTCCCCTCTCTCCCCCCTGTTGTCTCAGCTGTCCAGAGGTTCCCCTGGTGGCTTCCCTTGCTTACAGCCAAAGCCCCCCCCCCCCCCTTACCCCCTGCCCTGTCACGAAGAGCTCCCCCCCACCTTCCCTCTTCCCTCCTCGTCCTTCTCTGCAGTAAGTGGCCCGTCCCCCTCCTCTGCCAAGCTGTTGGACATGCCAGGACCCGTGCAGAGTCGGGCCCGTGTGTACACAGATGTCAACACACACCGGCCCAGGGAGTACTGGGACTACGATTCCCATGTGGTGGAATGGGGGTACATACCAGTCTCAAGTCACAGTGACATTTGTGCTTGCTAAACTATTATGAGGCTGAAATGACTATTTCTCTTCATTCCATGTTAAATCTCAAGGCTAGATCAAGGTCTGCTCCCTTTGTGTCATTTGCAGTTTAATTTTAATTGCCTTGAATGGTGTAATTGACAAAAAAAAAATCTGCCCGCAGAAATCAAGATGACTTCCAGTTGGTGCGGAAGCTTGGACGCGGGAAGTACAGTGAAGTGTTTGAAGCAATCAACATCACCAACAACGAGAAGGTTGTGGTGAAAATACTCAAGGTAAGGCCACGATGAGAAATCAATATCATTCAGATCATAGAATCATAGATTGCCATTCGATACAGACTTGCATTGGATTCATATTGAATTAAAATCGCCCAGACAATCAATACAATTGGTCTTTATTTGTGTTCATAGCCCGTCAAGAAGAAGAAAATCAAGCGTGAAATTAAGATCCTGGAGAACCTCCGCGGAGGCCCTAACATCATCGCCCTCAAAGACATCGTCAAAGACCCAGTGGTGAGTAGGAATGGCGGGAAAGATGTGAAAACACTATTGTTCTTTTAGAGCATGCCATGACTTTGGTGCAACAACCCTTTCTCTTCTTTCAGTCTCGGACACCCGCCTTGGTCTTTGAACATGTCAACAACACTGACTTCAAGGTAAGCCAGAGCATCTGTTTTTTTACACCTGAGTCTTATGCACATCGCAGCAAAATGTTTTGCAACGGAAAATTTAAACGTTTCTGATTGGACAAGTTCTGGGGTGTATTCACTAGGATCCAAATGGAAGCAAACTAAACGGGGAGGAACCTACCTGAATTTATCCAGTAGACTCTAATTTTCAACTGTTTGGACTAATGATTACACCCCAGGTAGTCCCTCTCCGTTTTAGTCTGTTTTCTTCCATTTGGTGCCTAATGAATACGACCCTGATTCTTGACCGTGTACAACATCTCTATTCTGAAACAAAGCCATGTGAAACCTTCGTTCTTGGCATGCATGCTGTTTCCCCAGTCTCGTGTGTGTGTGGAGGGACAAAAAGGTGCAGTGCTATGTCTTCCGTGCCAGGATGTTTGTTGTCCTCTGGTTCTATCCTCAATCGCTGGTACACTATGATCAAGTTTGGTGTGGAATTACTTAATAATAGACCTAAATGTTACCATTCAGATGCCCAAGTTGATAGCTTGTGATTTGAATATGGGAATTCTTTGTATTGGATAATGTGTTCAGGTTGCAAAGACCTATACGCGTGTTATTTTCATTTCACTAGGCAAGCCAGTTAAGAACAAATTCTTATTTACAATGACGGCCTAGGAACGGTGGGTTAACTGCCTTGTTCAGGGGCAGAACGACACATTTTTACCCTGTCAGCTCGGGGAGTCGATCTAGCAACCTTTCGGTATTGGCCCAACGGTCTAACCACTAGGTCCATTATCTACCTGCATGTACTGTTCAGGGTGTAGTTAAATCACTGTATTGATTCACTGCATCTGTTCTTACTTGCAGCAATTGTACCAGACCCTAACAGACTATGACATCCGGTTCTACATGTTCGAGATCCTCAAGGTTAGTCTCGTAATGTTGTAATTTGTGTGAACTATCCCATTAATTTGTGTTAGAAGCCCAGAGACTTTGCCAGACATGAGTCAGCATTTCCCCCTCTCAAAACAAGAACATTCAGGTGCTTAGAGTATAGGGCCCTTGTTTGTCTTTGTCCAATGGTTACATACCAGCTCTCTATTTTGCCATCAACATGTTTGTGCACCGAGACTGGTAGACAACATCTGTTTTGTAATTGCTGCCTTTTATTGCATTACTGTGTTGAGTAAATCCCCAGCCTCATCGTTGCTAACCAGAGGCCATTTTGGCTCTTGGCTCTGTGCACAGGCCCTGGACTACTGCCACAGCATGGGAATCATGCACAGGGATGTGAAACCCCACAACGTGATGATTGATCACGAACACCGAAAGGTGAGTGTTTACGACCAATGCGGCAGAGACACAATAATTATCTGATTCTCCCTAGTCAAGACCTTTGTCATCCATTGAATGTGACTACAATATGTAGGTTAGTTTAAATAGAAATTGGATATTGTTCCACAACAATCCTCAATACAATACCCCAAAGTCCAAGTAGTCTCTCCCAGTTTCACTCTGTTTGGTGCCCTAATGAGCACAACCCTGTTGTATTTCTCTCAGTATTGACTTGCCTCTGTTTTGTGTATTCTTCCAGCTGCGCCTTATTGACTGGGGTCTGGCTGAGTTCTACCACCCGGGACAGGAGTACAACGTCCGAGTGGCTTCTCGCTACTTCAAAGGACCCGAGCTTCTGGTCGACTATCAGGTATGTTGTCCTGCTACTGTTATGAATTGTGTGACCAGCTCAGTCTATATTATTTGCTGTTGTGTACATCCCATGTATATGCATACAGATACCCTTTTCACAATACTGAGCTGTGCTGGTTACGCATCCACCATAGCTACTGGAACCGTGCTGGACAGGGCAATGTGAAAACAAAATATCTATAAAAAAAAATTCTCTCACCGTCTTTGTGCAGTTGTATGACTACAGTCTGGACATGTGGAGCTTGGGCTGCATGTTGGCCAGCATGATCTTCAGGAAGGAGCCTTTCTTCCACGGCCACGACAACTACGACCAGGTAAACACACACTCTCCAATACTTTGTCCACCATGTCTCAAAGGTCACACTCATTACCAGTGAAGAAAATAACCTTGGGCCTGTTCAGGAGGGTGTAAGGTTACAGAACAAACAGATAGAAATAGACTGTGTAGAACAGATATGATTCTGTTGGGGACAAAAGGGAATCCTGTCAGCTCTATTCATTCCATTTCTATCTGCAGCGTTCAGAGCGTTTCACGTCACTGAATACGCCCCAGGTGAGATGAATCACCTGATGTTGTTTCTGACTTTGTAGTTGGTAAGAATAGCCAAGGTGTTGGGAACGGAAGACCTGTATGACTACATCGACAAGTACAACATTGAGCTGGAGCCTCGGTTCAATGACATTCTGGGAAGGTACGTTGTCTGTCTTCACTAGTCTGCGTTTTTTACACTGGGTTTGTAAACTCCTTTCTCATAGGGTTTACGGTATGTTGCATGTATAAAATAAATGCAAGCAGGCCCATCCCCCCCCCCCCATATTCTCACCTGAATACACCTTTAATACCTGTTGTGCGCATGCCTGTGAAGAGTGTGTAGATGTGGGTGGGTGTCTATTTTAATAAATCCAATGAATATATATACCATCACAAAGAAATTCATTAGTTTAGGCAGGTCATTATTCATTAGTTAAGATGAAAAAAATGTGTTTTTAAAAGAATAGAATGGAGTTAATTGTTACTGGTCTGTGCAGCCTGTAGGCTACATGGCAGCACCATGCAAATTAAGTCACTAGTTTATTTTGTTGATTAAAGCAGACAATACACACTCACATTCCCTTGCCCTGATCAGTCAACACACGTATATTTTATAGTAAAAATAGAATGGAATATAACAATAAAATAGAAAAATATGGGATTGTGTTGAACCGCGGTCATATAACAAAAGAGTGATATTTTTAAACAGATCCCAAGCCAACACCTTTTTGAGAATTTGTATGTGCTTGAGAAACCTTAATCTGCTCTTTCCGATCATGTTACTAAAATCAAAATCGGACCTGAATGAACCTCTGTGTAATTTGAAATAGTCACTTTTGATCCAGGTTTCATTTTTTTCCTATCCTCACTCCGCGTGTTAGGGAGTGATAAAAAATAAATAGCAATCTATATTTTGAAAAGCATGCGTGTCTCGTGTTCATATTTCACAACATCTGCATGCTTTTGGAGTTGCTTGTACCCGATCGAGCGAAACAATAGGCCTACACTTGATTTCAGGCTTAATTGTTGCGTGCTAAATGTTTCTGATCAGTGATGGATGACTAGATGAGCTACCACCTCCACGTATTTATTTGCCCAGCCAGGGACCAATTGACCAAATTTACAAAAAGATTATGTGAAGCAAAATCACATTGCTTGATTATCAGGCAAGTCACAAGCTTTTGGTTGGGAGTAGGCTACTATGTGAGTGAAGAGCAAAATAATAAACGTGTTAAGCTACATAACTTGCTAGCAACATGTTCTGATTAGTGCTAATACAGCCAACTAGACTATAAGGTGATCATGAGCAGCACTCACCTCAAACTAGCTAACATTTCCCCAGCCTAATTGTAACCAAATATCCAAACAGATTCAGTGAAAACAAAAACCTGACATTGATTGATTTATCCAGAGTCCCCACGCTGTCCCAGTCAAAACAGTGCTGAAATGATCATATAGTTGACCACACGCAGGTATCGCTTCAAAATGTATTATAACGATTGGATAAGTTGAGGAGTTTCGGCGCGCAACAAAGTGATACATGCCTGTCAGTGTAGTGTGCGCCAATGCCTCTTCAGCATTACTGCCATTTTTGTGTTTAACATTTTTCATAATGGCAAGAACAAGTTTGATGTCGGACAACAACAATAGAATGTTCCTGATTTAATGCATGCCAAAGACGGTAAGATGAAAGGGGACTTTTATACTGAGGGGTTGGTGGGACTTTTAAACACATTGCAGCAATCATGACTTGGTCGGTTGGCAGGAAAAATAAAACTACTGGCTTTGTTGCTGGAAATAGCCCCCCCCCCCCTGGTTTCGTCTTAGTTTGAAAGGGATATTAGTTGTTCCTGCCATAAACAACACCTGAATCTAGACACTGCTGTGCATAGGGGTTTGTCTTTCTTCTTTTTTTGCACTGCTGCTAACCTGCTCTCCCCTTCCAGACACTCTCGTAAGCGGTGGGAGCGCTTCGTCCACAGTGAGAACCAGCACCTGGTCAGCCCCGAGGCCCTGGACTTCCTGGACAAGCTGCTGCGCTATGACCATCAGGCCCGGCTGACCGCCCACGAGGCCATGGATCACCCTTACTGTAAGTGCGAGGAGGGATCCAGTTGCCAGTACATTTAGCCGAACTGCAAAGTCAAAATTGGCTATATCGTGAAAATAAAATGTAAGGTTAGGGGTATGGTTAATCAGACCATGGACCCATATTGATGAGATTGGAAGGGACCTGTGGTTTATCGCAGGGGTGGGCAAAATACTGGAGAATTATTGTTTTTTTCAGCCCTAAGTGGATTTAGTTTTCTGGGTAGGGTGGAAATTATTATTTTGGTTTAGAAAACTCCAGGGCACAATTGAATGCCTTAAACTCAATAGAAAATTATGTAGAAATGACAATGGACCTACAGGTAACTGACAAGAAAATGGAAACACTTAAGTAAATGAGGGTTACAAAGTATATTGAATGCGGGTGTGGTTTCTGAGTTAATTAAGCAATTAACATCCTATCATGCTTAGGGTCATGTGTAAAAATGCTGTACTGGCCATTATTTTGGCTACCATGGCTATGACCCCATAGGATGACAATGCCCCCTTAAACAGGGCACGAGTGGTTACTGAATAGTTTGATGAGCATGAAAACGATGTAAACCATATGCCGTCTCAGTCACCAGATCTCAACCCAATTGAACAATTGTGGGAGATTCTGGAGTGGTGCCTGAGACAGCTTTTTCCATCAATAAAACACTAAATGATTGAATTTCTCATGGAGGAGTGGTGTCACATCCCACCAATAGAGTTCCAGACACTTGTAGAATCTATGCCAATGAGCATTGAAGCTGTTCTGGCTCGTGTTGGCCCCACACTCTAAGACACTTTGTTGGTGTTTCCTTGATTTAGTCAGTTACCTGAATATTAACTGCTGTTTTTCTGCCCCGCAAATGTATTTTGACACAAATCAAAGGCTTGTTATGACCGGGGTTACTTGGCATCTCAACCAAATTTCTCTGTTGAATGCAACTCGCAGCTAAAAGGTATAAGTTATTTTCATGTAATGAAGGAGCAGGGAGTTTTAGTCATTCGTAGGCTGTATGTCATGCTATAAGAAGATTATTTTGTTTGCTCTAATCCGGGTCTTGTTCATTAGGGCACACTAGCAAAACGTTTTACAACGGCAAACAAAAACAAGCATGTCTTGTTGGAAACGTTCAGGTAGCGCCGCCTCGGTTTACTCTGCTTTCCTTCATTTTGTGTGTAATGAACACGACCCAGTTCACTGGTTATCTGTAGTTCCTTATGACCATCTACTTGCAGTGACTAGGGACTCGAGACTAGAGATTGTTCACTGTTTTTAATATGAGTTCTTTTGTCCACAAAGATACTGTTGTGAAAGACCAGGGTCGCATGCCGGGGTCGGCTAACCCGTCCGGCGGAAATACTGCTGTAAGCACAGCCAACATGGTCCCTGGTGAGTGCAAACACACACACCCTAATCATCCTAACCCTCCCACCCATGCATCCTCATCTGAACTCCCAGAGACTCCCATCACTCAGTGTTAAGGAGGATGTTTTGTCTGCGGGAGGCCAAGTTTGGAAATTAAATCGAATCATGCAGCCGACTTGGTCTGTGTTAAGATTGAATTAAGCAGCTGTATTTGTCCATGCAAATTGGACAATCTTCTATCAAGGGTTACCACATTGTCATAATTGACATACTGTAATTCAATCCAATACATTTCATAAGAGCTAAACTCACCATATGCCAGTGCGCATCCCTTGTCATCTTTCTTATGTAACTCATTGGTTATACAGACCTGCCAACATGCACGCATTTTGCGTACCAACTACGCAATTCTCTGTTCATGTACGCAGGTACGAGATCCAAGTTAAAAGTACACAGAAATAAATAAGGCCTCATTTAAATAAAAAAAAACATGTGTATATATATATATATTTTTTTTTTTACATTTCAGTAATAAAAAATGTATCCACTGAGTGAATCTAACATCCCGATTCTTGAGCTGCAACACACGGGCATGTACGAAGTTTGTGTCAACGGACATGGAGATGAATACATCATTATTGGACGTAGCTACCCCGTGTCTGCCCCTCCTCCTGTTTGTTGTGATGCTGAGTTCGCCGACTGTCAGCTGTACGTAAACACATGGACAAATCCCTTTCTCGAATCCGTGTGTTGTGGAAAGGTTAACACTAATTGTTTCAAGCTGACGTTAGCGAACACAAGATGGACATTAAGTGGTCTCTAAAGTGCCAGCAGTTCACTTGCATCTGCTAGTGAAAGAAATTAAATGCATATGCGAAAAATAACTGGTCGCATTTGTTCGAGTGTGATGTACATTTTAATTCTGCGTCCCATTAGTTGTATTTTCCACGTAACATCACGAGGATCACGCAACCTGATAGACAGTAACTGTAATGATGATCCACGTCACAAAAAGCATTACAAAAGTAGAATAAAATAATAAATCTAACATCTTGGCATTAAATGGAGTCGGGAGTTTAGAAGACCGCTCGATGAAGAATGAATGAGCGTCCGGTATTAGCTATAGAGGCAATGCTTCTAAAATGCCTTTGCACTAGATTTGAGATTTGATCAATTTTTCAAATCTGAAATCATGTATGCGCTGCAAAGAAACACAATAGAGACCTTCACATCGGCTGAAACACCGGGCTCTTCTAACGAACCATGTTCAGATTCCCTTTGCGGTAGCCTACTTAAGTTTTGTGTAGCCAGTTTGCGGTCTGTGTCGATGCGATGATTTGTTTTTATCTTGTTCAAAATGATTTTGCTTTTAGTATTGATTAGGAACCGTGTCTAAACAGCCAATACTTGTAAGCTGGCCCTAGTGATTGGCCCTGTTTGAGAGGTGACAAGCGTTCCTCTACTATAGAGACTAAACTTGGGGGCATAGATAACTATCTCCATTCTACACTTGTACATGTAATGGAATAAACATACAATCTGTGCTAATTACACAAAACATTTATTTATTTTAAATGTTCTGTATTTATCAGTGTGAATCTTTTATTTATGTTTTGTACATACCTTTTCAGAGGGCTGAACTGAACCAGGTGTGATCCATAATGTTTGTCTAAGCACACGAATCTCCAATTTGCCGCGCGCGTCTGGTACTCTAAAAAGTTGGACAGGGTTGGCAGGTCTGGTTATACTGTAGCTCACTGCATCATCAGAACTCCCTTGGAAGAGTGTTTTCTAAGTAACCCCCGTGGTTATCTCTGAGGTGTTCGGTGGTTAAGCTAAATTCCCCTTTTTTCCTCTCAAGGTATATCTGCCTTGCCAGCTGCTACTGCCCTGGGCACCCTCACCGGCTCGCCCGTCCTCTCTGCTGCCACCAACGCCCTGAGCACCCCTGTGCCCGCCGCCGTTAGTGCCCCCCAGTGATGGCACCCCTAGGGGAGTAAACCTATGGGTGCCACTCATGCAGGCACGCACCAACATCTCTACTTACTCAGTCAGTCCGACTGCCCTGAGATCCAGGAATGTCAACCTCTGAAGGCTATCTCGCCTGAACAATGTTTATTTGTTTCTCCTTGATTGAACTTGAGTTAACCAGACATGAAATGAATGTTCTTTGTAATTGACACATGCAGGTATTTATTTCATCTTGATGGCTGTGTGTGTGTGGCTATGTCCACAATCTGAGAATGAGTCACGAATCCAAGGGTGATGGGGGTTTCTCCCCCCCGAACACGTTTTCATTTTGTACATTACTGACAAGTAGTTAATCGGAAGGTAACAGGAAAGGGACATTAGCATTTAGACCAAAAGGAGCAGTCTGCAGTTTACTAATGCAACCTTGTCAAACGAGTGCTGGCGAGCACACCTTAAGCAATTCCCATATTTAGTCCAGTCTACTACTCTATACCACCATTATGAAAGACTTCCCCTTGGTATTTGGAAGTGTTTGGTGCTGTTCTGTGCTCCAGTGGTGTGTTGAAACACTGAAGCTGCCTCACTCAACGTATCCTAATGACACTTCAGCCTGAATAGTATGTCTTGCCTTTCTACTGTACTGGATACCTAGTTTTTGATGTAAGGGTTCCCTGACAGTTTTCCTTTTTTTTTACTGAAATGCTGTAGTATTCTGGATGGGTTTAATTTACTGTGGCAATGGTTTGATGGCAGTATTGTCATTCGATCCCTTCGAAAGCCAGGCAAAGCTATCCGTTCTGTTATTTAGAAAAGTTTCTCTCAAACTTGCTGCTTTCCAGTTCAAGTCGTGAAACATTGTTTACTCAATCGCTTGAGAAAGAGGAGACTGACTAAACCTTTTTGTTTTCTCGGGGAGAGTAAGTTATATGTGGAGAAAATATGGATGGTGTTAGATATAAGATCACACCTGAATATGAAGGCACCGGAGTCCTGGTTAAGTTGGCTTGAAATGTGTTTATCTGCTGTTAGTACCTGAGGAAAGTGGTTTTCTTTTTGTATTTAGTTTGTTTCGGGGATAAGTTTCTTGGATCGATCACCTGTTTGGCTAACACTTACGGTGGTAAGAAAAAGTATGTGCACCCTTTGGAAATACCTGGATTTCTGCATAAATTGGTGATAAAATCTGATCTTCATCTAGGTCACAACAATACACAGTCTGCTTAAACTAATAACACACAAACAATTATACGCTTTCATGTCTTTATTGAACACACCGTGTGAACATTCACAGTGCAGGGTGGGAAAAGTATGTGAACCCTTGGATTTAATAACTGGTTGACCCTCCTTTGGCAGCAATAACCTCAACCAAATGCTTTCTGTAGTTGCGCATCAGACCTGTACAACGGTCAGGAGGAATTTTGGACCACCTCTTTACAAAATGTTTCAGTTCAGCAATATTCTTGGGATGTCTGGTGTGAATTGCTTTCTTGAGGTCATGCCACAGCATCTCAATCGGGTTGAGGTCAGGACTTTGACTGGGCCACTCCAGAAGGAGTATTTTCTTCTGTTGAAGCCATTCTGTTGTTGATTTACTTCTGTGTTTTGGGTCGTTGTCCTGTTGCATCACCCAACTTCTGTTCAGCTTTAATTGGTGGACATATAGCCTTACATTCTCCTGAAAAATGTCTTGATAAACTTGGGAATTAATTTTTCCGTCGATGATAGCAAGCTGTCCCGGCCCTGAGGCAGCAAAGCAGCCCCAAACCATGATGCTCCCTCCACCATACTTCACAGTTGGGATGAGGTTTTGATGTTGGTGTGCTGTGCCTTTTTTCTCTCCACACAGTGTTGTGTGTTCCTTTCAAACAACTCAACTGTAGTTTCTTCTGTCCACAGAATATTTTGCCAGTATCGCTGTGGAAAATCCAGGTGCACTTTTGCATAGTTCAGATGTGCAGAAATGGTTTTCTTTTGGACAGCAGTGGCTTCTTCCGTGATGTTCTGCCATGAACACCATTCTTGTTTAGTGTTTTAGGTACTGTAGACTAGTCAACAGAGATTTCTTTAAGTCTTTAGCTGACATTCTAGGATTCTTCTTAACCTCATTGAGCATTCTGCGCTGTGCTCTTGCAGTCATCTTTGCAGGACGGCCACTCCTAGGGAGAGTAGCAACAGTGCTGAACTTTCTCCATTTTATAGACAACTTGTCTTACTGTGGACTGATGAACATCAAGGCTTTTAGAGATACTTTTGTAACCTTTTCCAGCTTTATGCAAGTCAACATTTCATAATCTTAGGTCTTCTGAATTCTCTCTTGTTCACATCAGGCAATGCTTTTTGTGAATAGCAAACTCAAATTTTGTGAGTTTTTTATAGGGCAAGGCAGCTCTAACCAACATCTCAAATCTCGTCTCATTGATTGGACTCCAGGTTAGCTGACTCCTGACTTCATTTAGTTTTTGGAGGAGTCATTAGTCTAGTGGTTCACTTGGAGGAGTCATTAGTCTAGTGGTTCACATTCCAACCTACACTGTGAATGTTTAAATTATGTATTCAATATAGACAAGAAAAATACAATAATTTGTGTTATTAGTTTAAGCACACTGTTTGTTTATGTTGTGACTTAGATGAAGATCAGATCAAATTTGATGACTAATCTATGCAGAAATCCAGTTAATTCCAAAGGGTTCACATACTTTCTTGCCACTGTAGATACTGGAAGATGTATTGAACTTGAAGGGGTAACATTTTCCCTGCGTTTTAGTGCCATAAATGGGAATCTTGTGTAAGGATAGACCCTGCTGTACATATGCATCCTTTTTTTCCATTTGAAATCTCAATATATGAAAAATACATGCATACATGAACAAAGTTGAGTCCTTACATCACTGTATATATTTTTATGTCCTTTGAAAATATATGTGTTAATAAACACGTGTTTTATTTATCAAGTAAATCTGATTGTATTGCAAAAAATGTCAGTGTCCCCTGATTGTAAGATTTTACAAACATTACTTTCCTTATAGTATTCTTTTGAGAGGTCACTTACAGTGCATTTGGAAAGTATTCAGACCCCTTGCCTTTTTCCACATTTTGTTACAACCTTATTCTAAATTGTATTAAATTATTTTTTTTCTCATCAATCTACACACAATACCTCATAATGACAAAGCATAAACAGGTTTTTAGAAACAGTTACACATTTATAATAATGTATTTTTAAAATATTACATTTACATAAGTAATAAGTCCTTTTACTCAGTACTTTGTTGAAGCACCTATGGCAGCGATTACAGCCTCGGGTCTTCTTGGTTATGACGCTACAAGCTTGGCACACCTGTATTTGCGGAGTTTTGCGGAGTTTCTCCCATTCTTCTCTCCAGATCCTCTCAAGCGCTGTCAGGTTGGATGTGGAGCTTCGCTGTACTGCTATTTTCAGGTCTCCAGAGATGTTCGATCAGGTTCAAGTATTTTATTAGGATCCCCATTAGCTGTTGCAAAAGCAGCAGCTACTCTTCCTGGGGTCCACACGAAACATGAAACAATACAGAATGACATAATACAGAACATCTATAGACAAGAACAGCTCAAGGACAGAACTACATAGATTTAAAGTCTGGGCTCTGGCTGGGCCACTCAAGGACATTCAGAGACTTGTTCCGAAGCCACTCCTGCATTGTCTTGGCTGTGTGCTTAGTGTTGTTGTCCTGTTGTAAGGTGAACCTTCGCCTCAGTCTGAGGTCTTGAGCACTCTGGAGCAGGTTTTCATCAAGGATCTCTCTGTACTTTGCTCCTTTCATCTGCGACTCGATCTTGACTAGTCTCCCAGTCCCTGCCGCTGAAAAACATCCCCAGAGCATGATGATGCTGCCACCACTATGCTTCACCGTAGGGATGGTGCCAGGTTTCCTCCAGATGTGACGCTTGGCATTCAGGCCAAAGATTTCAATCTTGGTTTCATCAGACCAGAGAATCTTGTTTCTCTTGGTCTGAGTCCTTTAGGTGCCTTTTGTCAAACTCCAAGCGGGCTGTCATGTGCCTTTTACGGAGGAGTGGCTCTACCATAAAGGCCTGATTGGTGGGGTGCTGCAGAGATGGTTGTCCTTCTGGTAGGTTCTCCCATCTCCCCAGAGAGACTCTGGAGCTCTGTCAGAGTGACCATTGGGTTCTTGGTCACCTCTCTGACCAAGGCCCTTCTCCCCCGCTTTCTCAGTTTGGCCAGCTCTAGGAAGAGTCTTGGTGGTTCCAAATGTCTTCCATTTAAGAATGATGGAGGCCACTGTGTTCTTGGGAACCTTCAAAGCTGCAGACGTTTTTTGGTATACTTGCCCTGATCTGTGCCTCAACACAACCCTGTCTAAGAGCTCTACGGACAATTCCTTCGACTTCATGGCTTGATTTTTGATTTGACATGCACTGTCAACTGTGGGACCTTATATAGACTGGTATGTGCCTTTCCAAATCATGTCCAATCAATTGAATTTACCACAGGTGGACTCCAATCAAGTTGTAGAAACATCAAGTATGATCAATGGAAACAGGATGCAGCTGAGCTCAATTTCGAGTCTCATAGGCAAAGGGTCTGAATACTTATGTACAGTTGAAGTCGGAAGTTTGCATACACTTAGGTTGGAGTCATTAAAACTCCTTTTTCAACCACTCCACAAATTTCTTGTTAACAAACTATACTTTTGGCAAGTCGGTTTGGACATCTACTTTGTGCATGACACAAGTCATTTTTCCAACAATTGTTTACAGACAGATTATTTCACTTATAATTCACTGTATCACAATTCCAGTGGGTCAGAAGTTTACATACACTAAGTTGACTGTGCCTTTAAACAGCTTGGAAAATTCCAGAAAATGATGTCATGGCTTTAGAAGCTTCTGATAGCCTAATTGACATCATTTGAGTCAATTGGAGGTGTACCTGTGGATGTATTTCAAGGCCTACCTTCAAACTCAGTGCCTCTTTGCTTGACATCATGGGAAAATCAAAAGAAATCAGCCAAGACCTCAGAAATAAGATTGTAGACCTCCACAAGTCTGGTTCATCCTTGGGAGCAATTTCCAAATTCCTGAAGGTACCACGTTCATCTGTACAACAATAGTACGCAAGTATAAACACCATGGGACCACGCAGCTGTCATACCGCTCAGGAAGGAGACGCGTTCTGTCTCCTAGAGATGAACGTATTTTGGTGCGAAAAGTGAAAATCAATCCCAGAACAGCAAAGGACCTTGTGAAGATGCTGGAGGAAACAGGTCCAAAAGTATCTATATCCACAGTAAAACGAGTCCTATATCGACATAACCTGCACATGGGGACAAAGATCGTACTTTTTGGAGTAATGTCCTCTGGTCTGATGAAACAAAAATAGAACTGTTTGGCCATAATGACCATCGTTATGTTTGAAGGAAAAAGGGGGCGGCTTGCAAGCCATAGAACACCATCCCAACCGTGAAGCACGGGGGTGGCAGCATCATGTTGTGGGGGTGCTTTGCTGCAGGAGGGACTGGTGCATTTCACAAAATAGATGGCATCATGAGGAAGGAAAATTATGTGGATATATTGAAGCAACATCTCAAGACATGAGTCAGGAATTTGAAGCTTGGTCGCAAATGGGTCTTCCAAATGGATAATGACCCCAAGCATACTTGCAAGCAAAGTTGTGGCGAAATGGCTTAAGGACAACAAAGTCAAGGTATTGGAGTGGCCATCATAAAGCCCTGAACTCAATCCTATAGAAGATTTGTGGGCAGAACTGAAAAAGCGTGTGTGAGCAAGGAAGCCTACAAACCTGACTCAGTTACACCAGCTCTGTCAGAAGGAATGGGTCAAAATTCACCCAACTTATTGTGGGAAGCTTGTGGAAGGATACCTGAAACATTTGACCCAAGTTAAACAATGTAAAGGCAATGCTACCAAATACTAATTGAGTGTATGTAAACTTTTGACCCACTGGGAATGTGATGAAAGAAATAAAAGCTGAAATAAATCATTCTCTCTACTATTATTCTGACATTTCACATTTTTTAAATAAAGTGGTGATCCTAACTGACCTAAGACAGGGAATTTTTACTTGGAATAAATGTCAGGAATTGTGAAAAACTTGAGTTTAAATGTATTTGGCTAAGGTGTATGTAAACTTCTGACTTAAACTGTAAATAAGGTGTTTTTGATTTTTAATAAATATGCAACAATTTTGTAAAACCTGTTTTCACTTTGTCATTATGGGGTATTGTGTTTAGATTGAGGAACATGTTTTATTTAATACATTGTAGAATAAGGCTGTAACGTAACAAAATGTGGAAAAAGTCAAGGGATCTGAATACTTTCCCGAATGCACTGTATATACGTTTTGCTATGTTTGAAATTGTGACAGTGATGATACATTTTTATTGTAATGCTAGGTTTAATTACTACTGTTTTAGAGCTTCATAATCTGGCAGAGTGCCATTTGATGAATTCTAGTGAACGTGAAAGACTAACGACTTTGAATGACCAATTCGATTAGATCACTAATTGCGCCGTAAAGGCCCAGTTAAGGAGCCCCATGCGGCTATGGAACCGAGGTTATAGATTTATTTGATTTCAAACACAATACAACCACACGTGGATAATGCATTTAACATCTTTGAGGATGACACAAATGTTTGAAAACGTTATGGTTCTCTAAATGGTTAAACCTTTCACACACATAATCATAGTAGGCTAGACATACTTGGGTTATACATATTACATCGAACAAAATGAAGGATAGGACAACATTGTCATTGGTTAGAGCAAGACTCCCTCAGTGGATCAGCGATCTCAGACTCCTAAACTGATGATGGTGATGCCAGATGATGACCCCCGTATAGGTTGACTCTTGATGGAAATGGGAAACTGCTGTTATTTTTCTTGCAGACTATTGAAAGGTAGTAGAATGGCAGAGTGACTTGCAAAAAAACATTGTGCCTCATTTTCATTTGCGAAAACAAGTGACAGAAAAATAAGTTTGAAATATCAGTGCAATACAAACATTGTTCAGTCATGCCGTAAGCTCTACTATGGTAACTGGACGGATCACTATGCTCAACTTTGCAATACCGACATTAGCATCAGTCCGTTGTTTCAGTCAGTTTGCAAGGGTGTAAAAAATTATATATATACTTAGATTGTAACACTTGGATAGACTTACTCAACATTGGGTTGCTGAGCTAACAATGTGCACTCTTTGATACCCGGGGGAGGCAATTCTCCTGCTAAGGATGTTACAGCATTCTTCACTGTTGTGTACCCTACAAAAGAAGAAACAGATAAGTTCCTAGATCTAACTGCATTTCAGATCACGTTGAAAATAACTTTTCTATTTTTACTGCAAAATGATAGACTGAAGTTTGAGTTATACCTTTTCAAACAGAGCTCCCTGTCTATTTGCTCCAGTGATTTCCCTTTGGTTTCTGGTAACATGAAGTAAAAGAACACCACCGCTCCCACTCCAATCAGCCCATAAGAAAGGAATGTCCCAGACAAACCAATCACATCTGGTGACGAAACATAATCAACTTAATTGCCAGGTAGATACTTTTTAACTAAAGATACTGCACTGCATTCTAGGTTGAGCGCCATAAAAGGAATATAGTTCAATCTTTGAAGATTGAACTAGCATCCTAGTGTTTTAGCATGTTCCTATCTGATACATCTTCCATTGCTCGTAATACCAACACATACAGTACCTGTCAAAAGTTTGGACACACCTATTCATTCAAGGGTTTTTCTTTATTTTTACTATTTTCTACATTGTAGAATAATAGTGACGACATCAAAACGATGAAATAACATATGGAATCATGTAGTAACCAAAACAGTTGAACAAATCAAAATATATTTTAGATTTTAGATTCTTCAAAGTAGCCACCCTTTGCCTTGATGACAGCTTTGCACACGCTTGGCATTCTCTCAACCAGCTTCACCTGGAATGCTTTTCCAACGGTCTTGAATGACTTCCCACATATGCTGAGCACTTGTTGGCTGATTTTCCTTCACTCTGCGGTCCAACTCATCCCAAACCATCTCAATTGGGTTGAGGTCGAGTGATTGTGAAGGCCAGGTCATCTGATGCAGCACTCCAACACTCTCCTTCTTGGTGAAATAGACCTTACACAGCCTGGAGGTGTGTTGGGTCATTGTCCTCAAGTCAAATCAAATTGGTTAGTAGATGTTATTGCGAGTGTAGCGAAATGCTTCTAGATCCGACAGTGCAGCAGTATCTAACAGGTAATATCTAACAATTCCACAACAAAACCTAATATCTAACAAATTCCACAACAAAACCTAATACACACAATCTAGTAAAGGAATGGGATGAGAATATATAAGTATAAAATATATGGATGAGAAGTGACAGAGCGGCGGCTAAGATGCAATAGATAGTAAAGAATAGATAGTGAAGGATATAGTATACCGCATATACATATGAGATGAGTAATGTGAGATATGTAAACATTCTTAAAGTGGCATTACTAAAGTGACTAGTGTGCCATTTATAAAAGTGGCCAATGATATGAAGTATGTAGGTAGGCAGCCACCTCTCTGTGCTAGCTGTTTAACAATCTGACTGAATCTCTCAGTCCCAGGTTTGATGCACCTGTACTGACCTCGTCTTCTGGATGGAAGCGGGGTGAACAGGTAGTGGCTCGGGTGGTTATTGTCCTTGATTATCTTTTTTGCCTTCCTGTGACATCGGGCGTTGTGTCCTGGAGGGGTGTCCTGGAGGGCAGGTAGTTTGCCCCCGGTGATGCGTTGTGCAGACCGCACCACCCTCTGGAGAGCCCTGCGGTTGTGGGCGGTGCAGTTGCCATTTTAATTTTTTTTATTTCACCTTTATTTAACCGGGTAGGCCAGTTGAGAACAAGTTCTCATTTACAACTGCGACCTGGCCAAGATAAAGACAAGCCGTACCGGGCGGTGATACAGCCCGACAGGATGCTCTCAATTGTGCACCTGTAAAAGTTAGTGAGGGTTTGCGCATTGTGGAAGTTAGAGTAGCAGTGGTCGAGTGTGTTACTCGCTCGTGTACTGCAATAGATATGCTGATAGAATTTATGTAACTTTGTTCTCAGATTAGCTTTGTTAAAATCCCCAGCTACAATAAATGCAGCCTCAGGATATATGGTTTCCAGTTTGCATAAAGTCCAGTGAAGTTCCTTGATGGCAGTCTTGATATCCGCTTGCGGGGAGATATACACGGCTGTGACGATAACCGAGGAGAGTTCTCTTGGGAGATAATATGGTCGGCATTTGATTGTGAGGAATTTTAGGTCAGGTAAACAAAAGGACTTGAGGTATTTTATGTTGTTACAATTACACCATGAGTCGTTAATCATGAAACATACAACCCCGCTCTTCTTCTTACCAGAGAGATGTTTGTTCCTGTCAGCGCGATGCACTGAAAATCCCGTTGGCTGTACAGACTCCGACAGCATGTCCCCAGCTAATCATGTGTCCATGTAACAGAGTATGTTACAATCCCGGATATCTCTTTCGAAAGCAACTCTTGCCCTAATTTTGTTGACTTTGTTAACTAGGGAATGGACATTAACAAGTAATATACTCAGAAGCGGTGGGTGGTGTGCGCGCATCCGAAGCCTCACTAGAAGACCGCTCCGGCACCCTCTCCTCCGACTGCTTTGTTTTGGGTCGGCCTCGGGAATCAGTTCAAATGCCCTGGGAAGTGCAGACTAAGGATCCGCTTTGAGACAGTTGTATTCCTGGTCATAGTGCTGGTTGTGCTGGTAAGTTGACGTCTCTCTGATATCAAATAGTTCTTCCCGGCTATAAGTAATAACACTTGAGGTTTTCTGGGCTAACAATGTAAGAAATAATACATAAAAAAAAAAAATACTGCACAGTTTCCTAAGGACTTGAAGCGAAGCTGCCATCTCTATCGGTGCCATAGTCTTTCCTGTTGGAAAACAAATGATAGTCCCACTAATTGCAAACCAGATGGGATGGCGTATCGCTGCAGAATGCTGTGATAGCCATGCTGGTTAAGTGTGCCTTGAATTCTAAATAAATCACTGACAGTGTCACCAGCAAAGCACCCCCACACCATCAAATCAAATCAAAGTGTATTTGTCACGTGTGCCGAATACAACAGGTGTAGTAGACCTTACAGTGAAATGCTTACTTACTAACCAATAGTGCGGAGAAAAAAAAGTATGTGTGTGTGTAGGTAAGTAAAGAAATAAAACAACAATAAAAAGACATTTGAAAATAAGAGTAGCAAGGCTATATACAGACACCGGTTAGTGAGGCTTATTGAGGTAGTATGTACATGTGGGTATGGTTAAAGTGACTATGCATATATGATGAACAGAGTAGCAGTAGCGTAAAAAGAGGGGTTGGAGGGTGGTGGGACACATTGCAGATAGCCCGGTTAGCCAATGTGCGGGAGCACTGGTTGGTCGGGCCAATTGAGGTAGTATGTATATGAATGTATAGTTAAAGTGACTATGCATATAAGATAAACAGAGAGTAGCAGCAGTGTAAAAGAGGGGTTGGGGGGGAACACAATGCAAATAGTCCGGGTAACCATGTGGTTACCTGTTCAGGAGTCTTATGGCTTGGGGGTAAAAACTGTTGAGAAGCCTTTTTGTCCTAGACTTGGCACTACGGTATCGCTTGCCATGCGGTAGTACGAGCTAAATGGGTGGGAAAGGGCAGTGTGGAGTGCAATAGAGATTGCATCATCTGTGGATCTGTTTGGGCGGTATGCAAATTGGAGTGGGTCTAGGGTTTCTGGGATAATGGTGTTGATGTGAGCCATTACCAGCCTTTCAAAGCACTTCAAAACTACGGACGTGAGTGCCACAGGTCTGTAGTCATTTAGGCAGGTGGCCTTTGTGTTCTTGGGCACAGGGACCATGGTGGTCTGCTTGAAGCATGTTGCTATTACAGACTCAATCAGGGACATGTTGAAAATGTCAGTGAAGACACCTGCCAGTTGGTCAGCACATGCCCGGAGCACACGACCTGGTAATCCATCTGGCCCCGCAGCCTTGTGAATGTTGACCTGTTTAAAGGTCTTACTCACGTCGGCTACGGAGAGCGTGATCACACAGTCGGCCGGAACAGCTGATGCTCTCATGCATGCCTCAGTGTTGCTTGCCTCGAAGCGAGCATAGAAGTGATTTAGCTCGTCTGGTAGGCTCGTGTCACTGGGCAGCTCGCGGCTGTGCTTCTCTTTGTAGTCTGTAATAGTTTGCAAGCCCTGCCATATCCGACGAGCGTCGCAGCCAGTGTAGTATGATTCAATCTTAGCCCTGTATTGACGCTTTGCCTGTTTGATGGTTCGTCGCAGGGTATAGCGGGATTTCTTGTAAACTTCCGGGTTAGAGTCCCGCACCTTGAAAGCGGCAGCTCTACCCTTTAGCTCAGTGCGAATGTTGCCTGTAATCCATGGCTTCTGGTTGGGGTATGTACGTACAGTCACTGTGGGGACGACGTCCTCAATGCACTTATTGATAAAGCCAGTGACTGATGTGGTGTATTCCTCAATGTCATCAGAAGAATCCCGAAACATGTTCCAGTCTGTGATAGCAAAACAGTCCTGTAGTTTAGCATCTGCTTCATCTGACCATTTTTTTATAGACCGAGTCACTGGTGCTTCCTGCTTTAATTTTTTACTTTTAAGCAGGAATTAAGGGGGATAGAGTTGTGGTCAGATTTACCAAATGGAGGGCGAGGGAGAGCTCTGTACGCATCTCTGTGTGTGGAGTACAGGTGATCTAGAATTTTCTTCCCTCTGGTTGCACATTTAACATGTTGATAGAGATTTGGTAGAACTGATTTAAGTTTCCCTGCATTAAAGTCTCCGGCCACTAGGAGCGCCGCCTCTGGGTGAGTGGTTTCCTGTTTGCTTATTTCCTTATACAGCTGGCTGAGTGCGGTCTTAGTGCCAGCATCTGTCTGTGGTGGTAAATAAACAGCCGCGAAAAGTATAGCTGAGAACTCTCTAGGCAAGTAGTGTGGCCTGCAATTTATCATAATATACTCTACTTCAGGCGAGCAAAATCTAGAGACTTCCTTAGATTTCGTGCACCAGCTGTTGTTTACAAATATGCACAGACCGCCCCCCCTGGTCTTACCGGAGTGTGCTGTTCTATCCTGCCGGTGCAGCGTGTATCCCGCTAGCTGAATATCCATGTCGTCATTCAGCCACGATTCCGTGAAACATAGGATATTACAGTTTTTGATGTCCCGTTGGTAGGATATTCGTGATCGTACCTCGTCTAGTTTATTGTCCAATGATTGCACGTTGGCGAGTAATATTGACGGTAACGGCAGCTTTCCTAGTTGCCTTCTGCGGGTCCGGACGAGGCACCCGGCTCTTCTTCCTCTATGTCGCTTCCTTTTGCGAATAATTGGGATGTCTGCCCTGTGGGGTGTTTGGAGAATATCGTGTGAGTCCTGATTGCTGCTGTTGTTGTTGTTGTTGAAAAAAATCTTAGTCTAATCCGAGGTGAGTGATCACTGTCCTGATATCTAGAAGATATTTTCTGCCGTAAGATACGGTTGCAGAAACATTATGTACAACATAATTGACAAATATCGCGAAAAAAAACACATAATAGCACAATTGGTTAGGAGACCGTAAAACGGTGGCCATCTCCTCCGGCGCCATCTTCGCTCCTACATGCGTCACGGTGGGAACCACACATGCGGAGATCATCTGTTCACCTACTCTGTGTTTTACAAAGACACGGCGGTTGGAACCAAAAATCTCTAATTTGGACTCATCAGACCAAAGGACAGATTTCCACCGGTCTAATGTCCATTGCTCGTGTTTCTTGGCCCAAGCAAGTCTCTTCTTCTTATTGGTGTCCTTTAGTAGTGGTTTCTTTGCAACAATTCGACCATGAAGCCCTGATTCACGAATTCTCCTCTGAACAGTTGATGTTGAGATGTGTTTGTTACTTGAACTCTGTGAAGCATTTATTTGGGCTGCAATTTCTGAGGCTGGTAACTCTAATGAACTTATCCTCTGCAGCAAAAGTAACTCTGTGGCAGTCCTCATGAGAGCCATTTTCATCATAGCGCTTGATGGTTTTTGCGAGTGCACTTGAAGAAACTTTAAAAGTTCTTGAAATTTTCCGAATTTACTTTCCTTCATGTCTTGATGATGAAATGTCGTTTCTCTTTGCTTATTTGATCTGTTCTTGCCATAATATGCACTTGGTCTATTACCAAATAGGGCTATCTTCTCTATACCACCCCTACCTTGTCACAACACAACTGATTGGCTCAAACGCATTAAGGAAAGATATTCCACAAATGAACTTTTAACAAGGCACACCTATTAATTGAAATGCATTCCAGGTGACTACCTCATGAAGATGGTTGAGAGAATGCTAATAGTGTGTAAAGCTGTCATCAAGGAAAAGGGTGGCTATTTGAAGAATCTCAAATATAAAATATATTTTGATTTGTTTAACCCTTGAATGAGTAGGTGTGTCCAAACTTTTGACTGGCACTATATACAGTACATTCGGAAAGTATTCAGACCCCTTGACTTTTTCCACATTTGTTACGGTTCAGCCTTATTCTAAAATTGATTAAATTGTGTTTTATTTCTCATCAATCTACACACAATACCCCATAATGAAAAAGCAAAAATAGGTTTTTAGAAAATACATAACTATTCAGACCCTTTACTCAGTACTTTGTTGAAGCCCCTTTGGCAGCGATTACAGCCTCGAGTCTTCTTGGGTATGACGCTACAAGCTTGGCACACCTGTATTTGTAGAGTTTCTCCCATTCTTCTCTCCAGATCCTCTCAAGCGCTGTCAGATTGGATGGGGAGCGTCGCTGCACAGCTATTTTCAGGTCTCTCCAGAGATGTTCGATTGGGTTCACATCAAGGCTCCGGCTGGGCCACTTAAGGACATTCAGAGAAGCCACTCCTGCGTTGTCTCAGCTGTGTGCTTAGGGTCGTTGTCCTGTTGGAAGGTGAACCTTCGCCACAGTGTGAGGCCTTGAGCACTCTGGAGCAGGTTTTCATCAAGGATCTCGCTGTACTTTGCTCCGTTCATCTTTCCCTCAATCCTGACTGTTCTCCCAGTCCCTGCAGCTGAAAAACACGATGCTTCACCGTAGGGATGGTGCCAGAGTTCAATCTTGGTTTCATCAGACCAGAGAATCTCATGGCTTGGTTTTTGCTCTGACATGCACTGTCAACTGTGGGACCTTATATAGACAGGCGTGTGCCTTTCCAAATCATGTCCAATCAATTGAATTTACCACAGGTTGACACCAATCAAGTTGTAGGAACATCTCAAGGATGATCAATGGAAACAGGATGCACCTGAGCTCAATTTCGAGTCTCTTAGCAAAGGGTCTGAATACTTATATAAATAAGGTATTTTAAAATGTTATTTTTAATAAATGTGCAACAATTCTAAAAACATGTTTTTCGCTTTGTCATTATGGGGTATTGTGTGTAGACTGATGAGGGGAAAAAATATTTAATCAATTTTATAATATGGCTGTAACGTAACAAAATGTGGAAAAAGTCAAGGGGTCTGAATACTTTCCGAATGCATTGTAGCAAACCAGACTTGATTGAATGTGAATTCATAGAGGTAGACACTTACTGATGACATTCAAGAAGGAGAATGTGACAATTAAGTTGGCAGCCCAGTTGAAGCAGTTAGTGAAGGCAAACGCTCTCCCTCTGACCGCAGCAGGAAATATTTCACTCAAAATGAGCCAGGTCACTATGCAACGGAAAATTCACAAACGTTAACCTCTAGTCATTCACAAGACAACACCATATGATTGTCAAAAGCAAGTTCTAGCTAAGCTTAACAATAATCTTGTGATTATAATAACATTTAGATACTTTTTTAATTTAATTTTTCTATTTTTGAATTTTTACCCCCTTTTCTCCCCAATTTCGTAGTATCCAATTGTTAGTAGTCACTATCTTGTCTCATCGCTACAACTCCCGTACGGGCTCGGAAGAGACGAAGGTCGAAAGCCATGCGTCCTCCGAAACACAACCCAACCAAGCCGCACTGCTTCTTAACACAGCGCGCATCCAACCCGGAAGCCAGCCGCACCAATGTGTCGGAGGAAACACTGTTCACCTGGCGACCTGGTTAGCATGCACTGCGCCCGGCCCGCCACAGGAGTTGCTAGTGCGCGATGAGACAAGGATATCCCTACCGGCCAAACCCTCTCTAACCCGGACGACGCTAGGCCAATTGTGCGTCGCCCCATGGACCTTCCGGTCGTGGCCGGCTGCGACAGAGCCTGGGCTTGAACCCAGAGTCTCTGGTGGCACAGCTAGCACTACGATGCAGTGCTCTAGACCACTGTGCCACCCGGGAGGCCCCACATTTAGATAATTTGCCAGAGAATACGATAATTATGAATAATCCTAGGAGAAAGTACTTACTTGGTCCAAATCCAATTGAGTATGCACTGACGACTGCCATCATGCAGAGTAAAATGATCCAGTTAACCACTCCATTGTGGACAGCTGGAGAAGCCACTGGCATCAAAGTACCTAAGGATCTCTCAGCATCATAAGCGATATGCCTTACTTCGGTCCTATCGAGAAGTCCAAGGCGTTGACTGACAGAAATGTCAAAGCTTGATTGATTTTCCACCGTTAGCTGTAATAGGGGTGTGCTGTTATTGACATAATCCCCAGCATTACAGGGTGTCTTGGTGTTGACCACTGAACGCCCGCTCAAAAGTCCTATGGTGATCAAACACACAGACATTACTGTACATCCACCAATGAGCAGAGGCCTCCTGCCAACCCTATCGGCAAACACCATGGAGACCAAGGTGGCGATCACCTTGACTACCCCCAAGCCCAAGGACGCCAGCACTGCCGAGGCATTGCTCTTGAAGCCCACTGAATGAAAGATGGTTGAGGAGTAGAAGAGCACATTGGGCTGACCTGTGAACTGTTGAAAGATCACCAAGCCTAGCGCAATGGTAGTCCTAGTCCTCATGTTGTCCTTCTGTTGAAAGAGGTGCAGAAAGCTGTACTGTGGGTTATCGAGTATGTTGGAAACATGTGCCGAATTCTCGACTTTGTGATTCTCAATGGAGTGAATAAGACCTCTTTGGCTTTGAGCACCTGCCCTTTGGCCTACTGCAGGTGTTCCGGCATTGGACGGGAGAAACCAAATGGAGACAAACTGAGCCAAAGTAGGCACGATGGCTAACCCAAACATATACTTCCATCCCTGCCTGGCATCCGACAGGATATAGTTTACGGCGTAAGCTCCCAGGATGCCCACGGTGATACCAACTTCGTACAGAGTCACCAAAAAACCTCTGTGCTTGGGGGTGACCATCTCCGATACAAAGATACAGCAGGACATGGAGGAGATGCACATGGCGAAGCCCACTGTGATTCTGCCCACCACCAGTGCCAAGTAAGAGTTGCTGACCAGAATCAAACTCCCGGCCAGGATGAGGACGTTGCTGTGGAGGATAGAGTTCCTCCGGCCGTAGCGGTCGATCAGCCACCCACCGACCAGGGAGGCCAGCAAGGCCCCGATCAGAAGGGCACTGACCACAGCCTCCTGCTGGACACAAGTGAGCCGGAACTCGGCCTGGAGCTGGAGGAGAGCCCCGGAGATAATCCCCAGCTCGTAGCCAAAGACCAGGCCACCAAGCGTGGATACCACACTGGAGAGGGCCAGGGTTGAGCAACCTAGGGAAGAAGAAAAAGGTTTGGAGTATATAATTATACAATTCATTATGTGAGTATAGGATTCATTTCGTTAACATTTGAATGATCCTTGGATGATGTGATACAATTGATAATGGTTTCCACAGAAGGTAAAACATATTAAGGTGCAACACTATGTAATCATTTGTGTATATTTTCATATTACTGAATGTGTGCCTATATAGAGGACATTTAGTAAAGCAGCTAAAAAATGTGCTTATCATACATATTCTGTGTCCCATAGAAGAAACATTAACTATTCAAATGTATGTTCATGTTTGGAGAAAGGACATTAATAATTGATTATATTCTTCATGTCCAGGTATACATGTTTTATATGCAATATCTATTTCTGATTAATCTTACAAAACTCCAGGATAATGGTTGTAAACTCTACAAAGCGGTGTCTTCAATGATGATAATGTAGTTTTTTTTACACTTCTGCATATGCATAAGTATTGCATTCATGTACTATTAGGCCTACTGTACATCTACATTATTTTAGTTGTTAGTGGTTGTATATTCAGGCAAAAAATGTTTTATGTATTTTCTATGCCACATGGTTTTTATTTCATGAAGGGGTTTTACCAATGAGATATATGAGAGAGATATATATATATATATGTATGTACATAATTGGGTTTTATGCACATCCAATGAAATAACAGGAGCTGGACAGTAGAACATAGTGGCAGTGTGCAAATATTTCACCTGGATTTTACAATTAGTGGTCCCATAAGTTATTTTGTGTCATTTCATAACAGCTTGCCTTGATGTTGTAAGATAATTAGGTTGAAATAATCAAAATAACTTACCCATAATATTGAGTTGCTATTCCTTCAACTAAAAACACATTTCAGTTAAAGCAAGGCTCAGTCCATGTTGACGTTTCTCGCCTCTAAAACAGAAGCAAAAATAATCCATGAAACATAAAAAATGATGTTTATAAATAGAGAAATAAAACGCTTATGACCTCGCGCGCCCAAAAGGAGACGTCCTGCGGCGCATGAACAAGACAGCGAGCGCAAGAGGCGGCACAGCTCTGTAGTCATGACAACTCCCCTGTTTATGCCACTGATTTCATTAGACAAGACCACTTGAGATTGCCTCAACAAAATGCACTCTGGCCGTTAATCAGATCATTGCTCCTTTTCTGTTTGGAAAAAGCCCCTTATGCACTGGTAGCAAATGTAATATTCCTTGCAAATAGGCTGCAGAGAGGAGATGACAATGCATTGATGAATTTAACATGTCCTTTCAAAATACTGCAGCAGAGTTGTTTCAATTAGAATAACGGTAATACATTAAGTATAAGGCCTTTAATCTATTATATCCCATCTATTCTATTTAATGTACAGTATAATAATATTATATTCCATTCCATTATATTCTGTCACCATCCAAACACCAGTTTTATTGCATGCTCAAAACAAACAGGCCTATATGGTTCATACTAATGGCTATATGGAAAATAAGAAATACATTGAAGGTACAAAAGACTTATGATATTCACCACTATTTTACCTGTTGCCATTGTTGATGTGCTTATCAGTAAAACACCAGTATGTTTTATCTTTATCATATCAGAAGTGTAAAATAAACTATTGCTTGATTGTACATTTTTGGACGGTAGGCATCCTTGCTATCATGGAATACCGTTATTGAATGTTCGCATATTAATTAATAGGCTAAAGCACAGATACAGACTAGACAGTAGACTACATACATTAACTACCCTTACCAAAATTGGTTGAAAGTTAAAATCAAAGAAGAAACGACGAGTTAAAACCAAGTTTACGATTTCCCATCATGCGGATAGACTCTCAAAGGCAAGTATCCCGTTAAACTTCAGAGAACGCGCTCGAGTGCACTCATTTACGTAAGGCAATGACTAAGATGCTTTGTTTTTTGTAGCCTTTTTGTAGTAAATTTGCTTACCATGTTACAATGTTTCTGGTGAAGATGCATTTGGTTAACTTCGGAGCAACACAATGTATGACTTTACATTTCAGGAAGTTGAAGCTACGTGGCAGAGAAAAGCGTCTCAAATTGCAAGTCTCAAATTGCAAGAGACTCCATTTCAAACTTTTGACACCAGGGGCCGACATCTCGACAACATTTAAAATATTCCAAGGAAATCGAACTCCTAATGAAACTTTTCCCATGCTTCACTTAGTGAAACTATCGTTGGAAAATTGTAGGCCCATAAATCGATTAAGCCCATATGAATGACAAGACGTATGGAAAAACGTAATATGTGATAGTTATTTTACAAAAAATGTATAAACCTCGCAGTAGGCTATCATTTGCCGTCGTGAATTATTCCTACAGATGTGATAGTGATAGCATCTGTGACCTGGCTGAATCTCCATTCTTTAAATTTCGACTGTTGAAATATCCCTGTCAGTTTTACACCGAAACTAAGGGTGGCAGAACTTTTAAATACTTGCGATTGTGCAAGAGTTTTGCAAGCAGAAAAAAACAGTGATTTGAAAACATGGCTGTTGAGGCGAACAGCGTGGCCCTCCTGCAGTTTCTCAAGAAAATAGAACTGATGAAACAGGGTGCAGAAGCTCGTGTATATCGGGGACGTTTTTGGGCAGGCCGACCATTGTAAAATAAAGGTTTCCTAAATTGTATAGGTACCCGGTGCTGGATGAAAAACTCACACATCGCAGAACCATGCAAGAGGTGCTCTCAATACTTCGCTGTTGAGTGACGGTGTCTTTGTGAGCTGGACAACTGTGAAATACTTCCAATTTACAGGATGTTGATGATTGCAAGGTCTATATGATAAGTATTCTATCTTATTTATATGAGGTCATACATATCAAATAATATATTTAAGCAAAATGGCCCAAGGTATTGTGGTATATGGCCAATATACCACGGCTAACGCTTCGAACACACCGACTGTGTAATTGCGTTTCGATACACCAGAAGTACATTCATTTCCAATGGAACGCTGCATTTGCCTTGCAGCATTGCGTTGCAGAGGCAGTTGCAGTGCGTTCTGTGTGGTGCATACGTTCGATAAATCGAACGTATGCATCAAATTGTATGAGTGGACTTGACAGAAAGTAGCAAAATATGAATGTAGATTTTTTGTTGTTGCACACATTCAGTAAAAATTTGGGATTACATAAAAACAGTTTGATTGCATAATTTCTTTACATTTTTTATTTATTTATTTGCCAAGTATATTATTTATTCGATGACATCCTCAAATTAATTGTGAGAGCCTATAATATAATTTCCCTCCAATGCAGTTTTGGAGCGAAATGCAATAATAAATAGTCAAGATAGGCAGAGTAGGCTCTTTCAACAATGAGACCAACGTTGAGGAAGGTGGTCTTGATCGCGCTGTTGGGCCGGGACCAGCCCCGCCGAAAGCTAGCTAACGCTAACTAGCCACATCTAGCACAAGCTCACTACTAAACTGACCTGGCAATCCTACTATCGTGGACACTTGTCTCCAAGCAGCATTTTTTGTGTTTATGTCCCTGTAGCTGTCAGCAGTTGTGTCAAAAAGACACGGTTTTGAGGATATTGCGAAAATGATTCTCTCCTCCATGTGTCCAACCGCATGCGACCATTTGCAAAAGGTACCTGCATCAGTATAGTTGCCTAGCTGCGCAAAATGTTATGCAGCAGTGATGCAATGACGCTGTCGGTGTGTTCGAAGCGTAAGGACTGTACCTGCATACAGCCCTTAACCGTGGGATATTGGCCATATACACCAAAGTCCGAGGTGCCTTATTGCATTATAAACTGGTTACCAACGTAAAAATAATAAATGTTTTGTCATACCCGTGGTATACGGTGTCTAATATTAGTGTTTAATATTCCTCTCTCTCGGTTCCTCTCTCTCACCCTCTTTCTCTCTCTCCAGGCATATCTGCACCAGTCATCTACTTTGTAGACTACACCTCCCACTGCATCTTTCTTGAAGACATTGTGGGCTACATCACCGTCAGAGACCACATTGCCTCCACACAGCTCTCCTCCACCCAGAAAATCCCAGAGGACCGCCTGGAACAGCTCGCTGAGAAGATGGGTCGGATTCTGGCCAAAATGCATGACGAGGACGTCGTCCATGGAGACTTGACCACGTCCAACATGCTGCTGAAGCTCAGAGTGGAGAGACAGAGCTGGTCTTCATAGACTTTGGCCTGAGCTACATATCGGCCTTGCCCGAGGACAAGGGAGTGGACATGTACGTGCTGGAGAAAGTTTTCCTGAGCACCCTCCCCAACAAGAGGTTCTGTTCGAGAAGCTGCTGAAGGCCTACGCAGCCTCGTCCAAGAAGCCCCACGCCGTTGTCAATAAGCTTGACAAAGTTCGGGTGAGTGGGAGAAAGAGGTCGATGGTCTGTTAAAGGGAACCTATGAGATTGTTTGTACCAGTGCATTTACAAACCTGGTGCGGCAGGGTAGCCTAGTGGTTAGAGCGTTGGAATAGTAACCGAGAGGTTGGAAGTTCAAATCCCCGAGCTGACAAGGTACAAATCTATCATTCTGCCCCTGAACAGGCAGTTAACCCACTGTTCCTAGGCCGTCATTGAAAATAAGATTTTTTCTTAACTGACTTGCCTAGTTAAAAAAAATAAAAAAAAGGACATGGCCCGTTTGGCACTGATTTGTTAAGTGTTCTATTTGATATTTAGATGGTAGCATATAGGCATAGACAGTGGAGAAGCTGTTGGCCCGACAATGTTATGTTACTACAAATATTTGTTTTTGAAATAAAAGACCCTTGGCTTTATTGGTTTGGGTTTTTTCCTGACATAATAATATACGCTATTTAGCAGACTCTTTCATCCAAAGTGACTCACAGTCATGCATTCTAAGGATGGGTGGTGGATCAAACCCACTATTCTGGTGTTGCAAGCACTATGCTCTACCTACTGAACTACAGAGGACCACTTCTTTCACTGGTTAATTCAATGTGATGAGAATCTAGAATGAGGTTCTTCATTCTGCCCCACACGGTGTGCAGGCAGGCAATGATTTCTCAATCCAATTTCTATTGTGCCTTTCTGATGGCCCACAATCATATTCCTTGTTATGTAAGGAAGGCCTTACTTGGGATCTTTTATGAGCTTTCCTGTTTCAATTGGAGCTGGGAAATCACATGACTGAGATAGGCGTGTAATTGTTTACTTTCAGAATTGCTCTCCAGTCCTGTCACGGTAAACATCCCAACCAAACGTGAATCCCAATGAATAGCTGCTGGGATATTAACAATGTCTATATGAGGAAAAACACTCAGTATTTTGATTGTCATTGCAATTTCACTAGGGTTTTCTTAGAAGTAGAGCAAACAAGCAAGCAAACAACAGTACTTGTCTTGGCTATGAACCAAGTTCAGTTTTCAGTTTTTATTAGTGTTGTATTACTAAAGCTCTCAGGATGGATGGGGAGCGTCGCTGCACAGCTATTTTCAGGTCTCTCCAGAGATGTTTGAATGCGTTCAAGTCTTGCTTGGGCCACTTAAGGACATTCAGAGACTTGTCCCGAAGCCACTCCTGCGAGGTCTTGGCTGTGTGCTTAGGGTCGTTGTCCTGTTGGAAGGTGAACCTTCGCCCCAGTCTGAGGTCCTGAGCGCTCTGGAGCAGGTTTTCAGCAAGGATCTCTCTGTACTTTGCTCCATTCATCTCTCCCTCAATCCTGACTAGTCTCCCAGTCCCTGCAGCTGAAAAACATCCCCACAGCATGATGATGCTGACACCAACATGCTTCACCGTAGGTATGGTGCCAGGTTTCCTCCAGATGTGACGCTTGGTATTCAGGCCAAAGAGTTCAATCTTGGTTTCATCAGACCAGAGAATCTTGTTTCTCATGGTCTGAGCGTCCTTTAGATGCCTTTTGGCAAACTCCAAGTGGGCTGCAATGTATGTGCCTTTTAACTGGGGGACCTTATATACACAGGTGTGTGCATTTCCACATCATATCCAATCAATGGAATTTACTACAGGTGGACTCCAATCAAGTTGTAGAAACATCTCAAGGATGATCAATGGAAACAGGATGCACCTGAGCATAATTTTGAGTCTCATAGCAAAGGGTCTGAATACTTATGTAAATAAGTTATTTTTGTTCTTTATTTGCAAAAATGTCTAAACTTGTTTTTCGCTTTGTCATTATGGGGTATAGTGTGTAGATTGAGATTATTAAATATTTAAGACATTTTAGAATAAGGCTGTAACGTAACAAAATGTGGAAAAAGTCAAAGGGTCTGAATACTTTAGACTTAGAATTAACACACTCTTTTCACTTTTCACTTTCCCGCGTTCTTAAAAATGTCCAGCATCCCTCAGATCCCAAAGGTGGAGAGGTTGCTGGTGCTATGCTGTTGGGTTGAGAAGTTCTACCTGGACAAAGTCCATCTCGAGTGGTCGAGAAACGATTGGGAGCAGGTGTATAGCTTGTGGAGTAAAATCGAGCTGACCATGGCTCAGGAGGACGAGAGGGCGGTCTACAAGTGTATCACTCCAGGTTCTCTGTGCCAGTATACAAAGATGGTGGCCATTTTAGCTCTTGGTCACAAACTCGTTCGGCCCAGGGCCCACATTCTGGCACACAGGCCGCCAGTTTGAGACCCTTGTTTTAGTTACCTGTTTACATTTATCTCAAACATGTATTCTGCCAATCAGAGCTTGGCTATAGGGTGGTAATTGTCATAAAGATTGAGTGTAGATGAAATACAAGTTAGTGGGGAAGTCTTCATCCTGGAAATTGAATTCTACATGTTTGGTTTTCATAATGTTGGTCAATGGAATGCATCAACAGAGACAGAATATAACTGATGGAGCTGATATTCAAGATATATATTCAAGTGTCTTCTTATAACTTTTTAGCGCAAACGTAATGTGCCCCATCATGTTATGTTCACTAGGGCTTATCATAGCAAAACAAAAAGTCCAGCTACTCCCTACCCGTTTCTGTAAATTCTCTTCCATTTTGTGCCTAATGAATAGGACCCATGTGTCTTCTTCAACAGGCACCCCTATGAATGTGATATTCATCAAGTGTGAGCCACTACGCCCTCTGCAGGATGAGGAGTGCACGCTCTACCTCTGTGTCCTGAACAAGTGTCGGTCAGCTGGTCTAAGGACGGACAGAGGGTCCCTGCTGGCCAGGTCTTCAACTCACCGCCCAGCCTGAATGTCAATGGCCTGTACTCTATGTGGAGCTTCCTCAAACTGAGTCCCACCACGGAGGACTACGTCTCAGAGTTCAGGTGCCGTGGAGAGAGTGTTCACACTGTCAGATATCATAGGCACATAATAATAATAATTTTGTGGGCGCTTATATTTGTCCTATTTCACGCATGTACAAGTGTGTATTATACCAATGTGTGAATAGGAAATGTTTTTTGTTTTTTCCCCCCCTGAGACAACCCTCGGAGAGTGCGGTCACAGCCCATAGGCCTAGTGTATACTCAGGTTGTATAAAGCATTTGACACAATGGTTGTGATACAATAGTTGTGTGATGTCTGCAAAAACACCAGTTGTATCACAACCATTGTGAAAATGTGTTGTACATCAGTTGTTCAACCGGAGTACTAAGGCATAGTCAAAGGATGTATAGAAGGATATTACAGCTCAAGTTTGTAGCATTATGTAGTTCATTTTGTACGTTCAGTAGTTTGATGTCTTTATACTTGTTTTTGTTTATTTCATTCGCTCTATTCATCCTCAAAAGATGGGAAATGTTGACGTGAGTCTGAGTCCTGATCTATGATCAGATGATCCAAAAGGCTAAACTGATCCTAGATCAGCACTTAATGAATACGGGCCCTGATCACTGAAAAGATGTCCTGCTTTGTTGATAGAGAATTACAGTCAGCGTTAGTTACTCGTAATTCTCTTGTTGCTAGACAGTCTATTATGGCACAAGGCGAGGCCCAGATGCAGATACAGGAGGCAGATGGTTGGAGTCTTACAATGTTTATTAATCCAAAAGTAGGCAAGAGAATGGTCGTGGACAGGCAAAAGGTCAAAACCAGATCATAATCCTGTGGCAGACAGGCTCGTGGTCAAGGCAGCCAGAATGGTCAGGCAAGCGGGTATAGGGTCCAGAAACAGGCAAGGGTCAAAACCGGGAGGACTAGAAAAAGGAGAATAGCAAAAAGCAGGAGAATGGAAAAACGCTGATTGACTCAGAAAAACATACAAGATGAACTGGCACAGAGACAGGAAACACAGGAATAAATACACTGGGGAAAATCAGCGACACCTGGAGGGGGTGGAGACAATCACAAGGACGGGTGAAACAGATCAGGGCGTGACACAGTCATAGTATGTAGTATATATTATATAGTATATGTAGTATATCTTTTTTATTTAACCTTGATTTAACTAGGGAAGTCAGTTAAGAACAAGTTCTTATTTGCAATGACGGCCTACTGGGGAACAGTGGGTTAACTGCCTTGCTCAGGGAAGAACGACAGATTTTTACCTTGTCAGCTCGGGGATTCGATCCAACAACCTTTCGGTTACTGGCCCAACGCTCTAATCACTAGGCTACATGCCGCCCCAAATATAACTCACAGTTGCACCAAACATTTGTAATAAACTTTATTTTTATTTATCGTACAAGACTTTATAAACAGTTGTGGTTCAATGGGAACTGAAGCAGGTTCCATAAGCAGACTCTCATCACAACTATAGCTTACAGAAGGTTTTGGTCTCAGAATGAAATTAAATACTTATGATACATTTTCATCAATATCACAATGGCAGTGTTAATCTATAAACCATCATGCTCCGATCAAGTGCATCAACATTTTTCAATTTCTTTGTATTTGCGGTCATAACTGAGCTTGAGGATATCATTCTAATTATGTCATATTTACTAAATATCCGGTAACATTTTGTGGTATGTGAATATAACATAATGTATGTCCATTTGGAACTGAACCTTAGGCCTAAATGCAAAGCATAAATTGCAAAAACATACCTAGATGGCTTGTAGAGGCCTATATTTAAAAACAAATTACGCTGGGTTTTTGTTGTAGATACTGTACATGCATTTCAAAATATACTTAAGTTACTTCAGTAGGCATTATTGATTCAGTCAATTACATTCATACATTCAATCTCCAAGACACGAACATTATAAGATAACACAAATATTTGGCAGAAGCATGAATCATTTAAGTAGATTGTGGATCGCTTTCCAAAAACGTATTTTTCAAACACTGATTGCCAAGCTCTCTTATTTTGTGATGATTTCAATTCAACAATTCAAAATACACAAACATTTACAGATATGTAAGGCATTGGAAGGCATAGCAGCTTACTACAATATCAAATAATGTAAGGATAAACCAATTCAATTACTACTGAACAGTGTTGGCTACAATTAAATAAGCATCTGTAAGACTGTAAAGTTTGAGGGTATAGGTGCAAACAAAACCGTTACCGAAAATCATGTCACCAAATGTCATACTAAGCAGCTTCTTCAAACACAAAAGATAAATATAACAGAAAAGGGAATCAATGCTTTTGAAAATAAAAATTCAACTCAGATATCAAGCAATAATTGTAAGTGCTAAATATTTGTGGGCCAAATATATCATTGGTTGAACAATATTTTTTTCATTCTCCTTACATCACTTGGAGTGGAGAGGGTCAGGACTGGTCAGATTCGTAGTTTGAGTCTATTGTTAACCCAACATTTCCCATAATGCAGGAATATAACATCCATAGACATAGTGGCAAGAAAAAGTATGTGAACCCTTTGGAAATACCTGGATTTCTGCATAAATTGGTCATCAAATTTGATCTGATCTTCATCCAGGTCACAACAGACAAACACAGTCTGCATAAATGAATAACACACAAACAATTATACATTATCATGTCTTTATTGAACACACCGTATAAACATTCACAGTGCAGGATGGAAAAAGTATGTGAACCCTTGGATTTAATAACTGGTTGACCCTCCTTTGGCAGCAATAACCTCAACCAAATGTTTTCTGTAGTTGCGGATCGGACCTGTACAACGGTCAGGAGGAATTTTGGACCACCTCTTTACAAAACTGTTTCAGTTCAGCAATATTCTTGGGATGTCTGGTGTGAATTGCTTTCTTGAGGTCATGCCACAGCATCTCAATCGGGTTGAGGTCAGGACTCTGACTGGGCCACTCCAGAAGGCATATTTTCTTCTGTTGAAGCCATTCTGTTGTTGATTTACGTCTGTGTTTTGAGTCATTGTCCTGTTGCATCACCCAACTTCTGTTGAGCTTCAATTGGAGAACAGATAGCCTAACATTCTCCTGCAAAATGTCTTGATTAACTTGGAAATTAATTTGTCCGTTGATGATAGCAAGTTGTCCAGGCCCAAACAACTCAACTGTAGTTTCATCTGTCTACAGAATATTTTGCCAGTAACGCTGTGGAACATCCAGATGCACTTTTGCAAACTTCAGATGTGCAGCAATGTTTATTTTGGACAGCAGTGGCTTCTTCCGTGGTGTCCTCCCATGAACACCATTCTTGTTTAGTGTTTTACATATCGTAGACTCGTCAACAGAGATGTTAGCTGTCTTTAGCTGTCTTTAGTCTTTAGCTGACACTCTAGGATTCTTCTTAACCTCATTGAGCATTCTGCGCTGTGCTCTTGCAGTCATCTTTGTAGGACGGCCACTCCTAGGGAGAGTAGCAACAGTGCTGAACTTTCTCCATTTATAGACACTTTGTCCTACTGTGGAGTGATGAACATCAAGGCTTTTAGAAATACTTTTGTAACCCTTTCCAGCTTTATGCAAGTCAACAATTCTTAATCTTTTGTCTTCTGAATTCTCTCTTGTTCGGGGCATGGTTCACATCAGGCAATGCTTCTTGTGAATAGCAAACTCACATTTTGTGAGGGTTTTGTATAGGGCAAGGCAGCTCTAACCAACATCTCCAATATCGTCTCATTGATTGGACTCCAGGTTAGCTGACTCCTGACTCCAATTAGCTTTTGGAGAAGTCATTAGCCTAGGGGTTCACATACTTTTCCCAACCTACACTGTGAATGTTTAAATGATGTATTCAATATAGACAAAAAAAATACAATAATTTGTGTGTTATTAGTTTAAGCACACTATGTTTGTCTATTGTTGTAACTTAGATGAAGATCAGATCAAATTTGATGACCAATTTATGCAGAAATCCAGGTAATTCCAAAGGGTTCACATACTTTTCTTGCCATGAGATAAATTACATTTTTTTTAAAATGAAAGATGTTCCTTTAACATGAAGGTCAACTATCCCTGCGTTTGGTCCCAAATTGCACAAAATGTAAAATGTACCAATACAAGGCTGGAGATTTAACACCAGGTTCATGTGTGAATCTATCTATTGTAATAGATCTAAAACGCTAACTAAAGAGATATTTTTATGAAAAACCATCAACATCTAATACACAAAACAACACAGTCCATTTTGACTGTAAATCACGTGAAATGTACAGCAGGCAATAAGGTCAATGTTTATGTAAAACGTAAAAAACGAAGCAAAATCAGGAATCAAGATAAGGAAAGTGAAAGAAGAATACTGCATTAGCGGAAAACTTTTCAGCTAAAGTCCCGGTTGATGAGTATCATGGGGGCGACCAGGGTCCAGACATAGAGGGTGAGACACACCCAACTGGAGCTGATCTTCACCCAAACCGCCGGCCACTTGCTGGTCATGGCATTGTATTCTGCATCAGGACTGTGTAGGAAAAAAGTAAGATTTCTATATTAATATCTGAACAAATGTAATGGTGTGAATAAGATAAATATCTATGGTTGAAGTATTGCGTTGCAGCATTGCTGTGTTGCTTTGCGGTCACTTTCATGTTAGAGAGCTAGAGCTGCCTTGTGTTGTGTGAGAGAGTTTAAATATAAATGTTGAACTATAAAATATGTGAAGAGGCGACTCCGGGATGCTGGCCTTCTAGGCTGAGTTGCAAAGAATAAGCCATATCTCAGACTGGCCAATAAAAAGAAAAGATTAAGATGGGCAAAAGCAACTCTGCCTAGAAGGCCAGCATCCTGGAGTCGCCTCTTCACTTTTGACGTTGAGACGGGTGTTAAGCGGGTACTATTTAATGAAGCTGCCAGTTGAGGACTTGTGAGGCATCTGTTTCTCAAACTAGACACTCTAATGTACTTGTCCTCTTGCTCAGATGTGCACCGGGGCCTCCCACCCCTCTTTCTATTCTGGTTAGAGCTAGTTTGCTCTGTTCTGTGAAGGGAGTAGTACACAGCATTGTACGAGATCTTCAGTTTCTTGGCAATATCTCGCATGGAATAGCCTTCATTTCTCAGAACAAGAATAGACTGACGAGTTTCAGAAGAAAGGTCCTTGTTTCTGGCCATTTTGAGCCTGTAATCGAACCCACAAATGCTGATGCTCCAGATCCTCAACTAGTCTAAAGAAGGCCAGTTTTATTGCTTCTTTAAGCAGGACAACAGTTTTCAGCTGTGCTAACATAATTGCAAAAGGGTTTTCTAATGATCAATTAGCCTTTTAAAATTATAAACTCGGATTAGCTAACACAGCGTGCCATTGGAACACAGGAGTGATGGTTGCTGATAATGGGCCTCTGAACGCCAATGTAGATATTCCATAAGAAATCAACCGTTTCCAGCTACAATAGTCATTTACAACATTAACAATGCCTACACTGTATTTCTGATCAATTTGATGTTATTTTAATGGACAGAAAATTTGCTTTTCTTTCAAAAACAAGGACATTTGTAAGTGACCCCAAACTTTTGAACGGTAGTGTATATACTGTATTCTATACTATTCTACTGTATCTTAGTCTATGCCGCTCTGACATTGCTCATCCATATATTTATATATTCTTAATTCCATTCCTTTACTTAGATTTGTGTGTATTGGGTATATGTTGTGAAATTGTTAGATATTGCTTGTTAGATATTGCTGCACTGTCGGAACTAGAAGCACAAGCATTTCGCTACACCCGCAATAACAACTGCTGAACACGTGTATGTGACCAATAACATTTTATTTAAAACTTGACACCATGGCTGTGTCTGAAAATGTTACTAGCTGTCAAATCCTTGCTTCCTCCGTCCTTATTTCCTCAATTACTTTTAAAGCTCATTGGAGAAGGAAGTGTGAGGGAGGGACCTTGGATCCTCTCCAACGTCTGTCAAGAACAAATCCTCAAGGGGGAATTAAGGAAACAAGGACAAAGGAAGCTAGGACTTGACAGCTAGTAACGTTTTCAGACGTAGCACTTCACAATGTTGGTAATCTGTGTAGTTTGGCCTTACTGACCTATACCAGTTGGTGAGAGTCATCATGATGTAGAGCGAAGCCAGGAAGAGCATGAAGTGGAAGAAGGAATAGCTGTACTGGACGATGTCCCTCTCGTTGTCCTCCACACGGCTGGGTCCCTTCCTCTCCGTACCCGTCCCTCCCACCTCCTCGTCCGGTGTGCCCGCGTTACTCTCCTCCAGGGTCACCGTGTCGTTGGAGGCCATGGTCAACTTGTTCACCTGGCTGGTGTTGGACGAGCGGATGCTACAAGGACGTGAGCATTTATAATCATTATAAGAATTACAATGCATGAGAAATTTGAACATTTAAAATAACTTCGAAAGCATTTATAAGCATTTGTAAATATTTATAAGCATTTATAATTATTCAATAAAGTTATAATGAAGTATAACCAAAGGTATTAGATTAAAAAGTCACAATCATGGATTGGATTGATAAAGCACTTTTCAGAATGCTCAAACTGCAAACTGATATTCTAATTCCATGAACGGGGGGGGGTCACCAGTCACCAGTCACCAAATCCACTGATACTGTGTAGCAACAACAAATTGACATTACTTATATTTCCCAAACCACTATGTGCTATAGCTGTACCAAGGTCTGCCTTGCTGACCAATCATACCTAGAGTAGAGGATGCATAGGACGAAGATGGCCAATCCCACGATGCTCTGGGCGTCCCACCACTGCAGATAGGGAGAGGACAGGATGGGCTCCTCGGTGCCGATGATCACCACGGCCGTCTGGTTCTCAATCTGCAGAGGGGCCAGCGTGGGCACCAGTGTCTGCTGGAAGATGCTCAGCAGGCTGGGGTTGCATGTCCGGTCTAAGAGGGGAATTAAAAATATATATATGTATATGTATATTTTTTCTTATTATTTCTTTTGTTTATATTTTAATATTAATAATTACTTTTTTAAGAGGGGGTGGTGACTTTTGAGTTTAACTCGAGCTGAACAAATACATTTGCAATTAGCGTGGAGAATGGCGATGTGTTTGCAATTCATGGGCAAATGTTTCAAAGGATGTCAGTCTGACTGAGAAGTTATTTGATTGTTCCCAATAATTATGAATATGATTGCATTTAAACGGTTAGATATATGAACAATGAACTGTTCATTTATTTGGTATTAATGAATAATGAACATAGATGAACAAGTCAGGGAGGCAGTGCTGTTAGGGCAGCAGCTTGTGTAGCAGTGGCTCTGACCAGGCTCGTTGGTCATGGCAGACCAGGTCAGATACATGGTGTACATGGTCATGATGGAGGACTGGAGTAGACCAGATCGGGGCTGGGATTCCTAAAAAAACAAACAAAGTAACTGTGATTTACAAAGGGATACCAAACATAATGGAAATGCTGTCTGACTAGGCCTCAGTGGGGATTTCTACACGTAGCAAAGGGAGGATGGACCTCCGTACATTTAAAAAAAACAACAATAGAAACATATTTAAAAATCCTCCTTGTAATATTTTTAATTTAAAAAAAAAATACTGTTAACCGCCACAAGTTTTTAAATCATCAGCCACTACTGATTAGGGCCCGGAATTGTTCTTGAGCACATGACATTTTAGGATGTACTTTAAGCTGTACTAGGCCCACTGTGACATTCACAGCCATTTTTGATCATTTAAATTAGGCTGTGGCTGCACCTTGCATCACAAAGTTGGTCACAACTCAGAATCAACTGAATGTGAGTTGAAACTTAGTTTAGGCACGTCTCTCCACTAGATGCGCACTGACTCTTGCAAATGGGTGGCAGGTAGCATAGTGGTTCGAGCATTGGGCCAGTAACCTAAAAGGTTGCTAGTTCAAATCCCTAAGCTGACAAGGTGAAAAATCTGTTGATGTGCTCTTGAGCAAGGCACTTAAGCCTAATTGCCCAAGCACTGTGAGTGCCCGCTTGGGTATGTTCCGGTCAGTTCTGTTTGACGATTCGTTTGGGGAGGATGCAACTGAGTGTAGTAGACCCCACCTGTTTCTTTATGCTTAGGACAGGTTATGTCTGATAGGAGGCTTTTTTCTTTTTGAATACTAACATTTTGAAGTCAGATATTTGTAAATATATCAACTTGTGAAATGACCACCGTCATCACCATCGCTGTCTAAATAAATACAACACTAATTTCCACCTCTACCTCCTTGCCTCCTACTGATTATTTTGTCCTTGCGACTGCTACAAGGTCCCTATTTTACACTCTAATAGTCCTACCTGTTCTATACAGTACCTTTGGAGCAATTTCATAAAATGAAATGATGAATATCGAACGTTGAACATTGAATGAGCGTTGAACGAGGGCTCACCTGTACTCTGGGCATGACAGACACAACAGAGGCTACGGCACAGAGGAGCAAGTTGAAGCCGATGAAGAACTTGTTGAGTAGACAGCCCTCTGGCCGAGTGTAGAACATGTACATCAGGATGATGACGATAAAGGCCATGACGTAGTTGAGTCCAGTTACAGCGAGCAAGGCTAGAGACGAGAGGATAGACCGAATCAGATTCAAGTTGCATTGTTATTATAAAGCCGAACAGATTCTGTCTAAGAACATTATACAGAGTGGGAGCACTATTGACACCTGCACTTGCTGTATGTTACGGTTACCATTTATTTAGCTGGTATTTACTCTTTTGGATTCATTCAAATAATTACTGTTATGTGCTATTTGGTACCAGGTAGTTACCAATTGTGTTGATTTGATATCACTTACTTAAAAACAAAAAATGGTGAATACTTGCTAAAACATCAAATCAAACCTCCCATCAGCATTCTTAATCAACAAAACATCAATAATTTGGCTAATCATAATGACTGTTTGAGTGTGTGTGTGTGTGTGTGTGTGTTTATGTTCTTTTCACCCCCTCTTTCATTTTACTGCTGTGTGTTGCGATCGTAAGTGGATTTTAAAGTGGATTTGATTTGCCAGGAAGACTCACCTGCGTACCAGCCCCTGGAGTTCCCTCTCTCCATGTTGTCCACCCAGGATTCATTCCAGGAGTGGGCAAAGTCCACCAGCAGAACCAGCTGGATCAGGATGAAGCAGAACGCCCCACAGGTACCCACCACAAACCACGCTACATGCACACACACACGCACGCACGCACGCACGCACGCACGCACGCACACACACACACACACACACACACACCATCATCATATGACACTTTTTTTTAATTACAATTTTTTTTTACCACCTTTTCCTCCCCAATTTCGTGATATCCAATTGCAATCCAAATACGATCTTGTCTCATTGCTGCAACTCCCCAACGGGCTCGGGAGAGGCGATTGTCGAGTCACGCGTCCTCCGAAACATGATCCACCAAACCACGCTCCTTAACACCCACCTACTCAACCCGGAATCCAGCCGCACCAATGTTTCGGAGGTAACGCAGCTCAACTGATGACCGAAGTCAGCCTGCAGGCGCCCGGCCCGCCAGAAGGAGTCGCTAGAGCGCGATGAGCCAAGTAAAGCCCCCACGGCCAAACGCTCCCCTAACCCGGACGACGCTGGGCCAATTGTTCGCCGCCCTATGGGACTCCCGGTCACGGCCGGTTGTGACACAGCCTGGGAAACAACCCGGGTCTGTAGTGATGCCAATCGGGAGGCCCTCATCATTATATTACACTTCAATCAACAAGCAGTTCCTAAAAATATTACTATTACTTATTACATGATTATCATTGTGTATATCAATAATTAATAGTGTTGATATTGCACTACATTGTAATATCAAAGACTAATAGTATATCACTCATATATGCTGATTGTGCATGGTATGCATGGTCAAAGGCTGCATTGATAAATCATAATAATATACAAATATCAACTATCACATCACAAACTATGACTGAAAGGATTTAAATTGTGTCAATCTTACTGCGAGTAAAAGGCCCTTCAGGAATGTAAAAGGCACCGACAGTCACGGCAACCATGGCAGCCACCTTAAAGAACCAAAACCTGTGGGGGAGAGTGAGGTCATTTATCAACTAATAAATATACGTGAATAGGCTTATGATGTCTTGCTGTTACGGAAAACTCTAGTTCAGTTATTCTCCTCGGGTTCCTCGGCACGGTGGCCTGAAGAACGTTAGCTCAGTGACCCGTTGTGTATGAGATTATTTCACTAATATTGCCCTGGGTTGCAGCAGTGAGATAATCATATATCTGAAAGTCTTACCAGTCCCCCATTATGAGAATTGTTAAGTTACAAGCAGTGTACATGCTTTTTTTGAGGTAGCACATTACAATCGTACCAGGGTTGAACATTGCAGATTTGGGAACTGATATATATATTTTACCTTTATTTAACTAGGCAAGTCAGTTAAAGAACAAATTCTTATTTTCAATGACGGCCTAGGAACAGTGGGTTAACTTCCTTGTTCAGGGGCAGAACGACAGATTTTTACATTGTCAGCTCGGGGATTTGATCTTGCAACCTCTCAGTTACTAGTCCACTGCTCCAACCAATAGGCTACCCTGCCGCCCCATAAACACCTTAATTGGAACGCAGTGGCTGTACAGTAACATGCTATACATGACGTAAGAGCTCTGTCTCTGCGCTGCACAGCGCTGCGTGAGTTTTGACTGACAGACGTTCTGAACATGAGCATCTCACGCGACAACAGTTTGCCCCCATCCCTCCTGCTAGTTTGGCAAACTTGCACATACTTTATTGTCTGTAAATGCTGGGAAGTTCTGTAAATTAAGGAGGACAATGTATTTTGAAAGATGAGACGTTGAGGATTATAATAAATACCGCTTTGATGTCATACAAGCAAGCCAAACAGCCAAACAGCCGTGAGTCCAAATGTGCACTTCACATTTACATATCATAAAACTCATGTCATATACTGTAGTGTCAACGCTTATGATCACTATGTTCGATGTACAGTTACAAGATGACATGGTGTTATACCATTGGTTGTTCTGAACAGAATGAGCCTATGTTTGTCTATTGTGAAGAAAATCATTACTCCTTTCTATGGGCACCAAAATGAAGATCTGTTTCCATTAATTACATTGTGAAAGCCTAAAGGTGTAATTCCGTATTGTATAACTTAGCGACTCATGTTGGCAATAGACCAGGCTTTCAAATGACGCCCATGTGAACCAGAATGCGATTTCTAATGGACCGTTTTTGGATTGTGTAAACAACATCAGTAATTGTGTGAGAGCGGGGATGCAGGGTTGTGTTCCAAACAAAACAACTACAAGTGTGCTTGCTCTGGTTCCTCAACGGCAGGAGTAGGAGAGCAAAAAAAACAAAAAAAAAACGTAAAGTTGAAGATTCTTCTTTGAGTCATAGAAGTGCATTGAAATGACTTAGGAACTGTGCACACTTTGGAGAGGCGTGTGGCCACTTGGAGACACCAGTTAGTCCTCTCACGCTAACCCTTGTAATGTTTTTTTGTCTTATGTTGCACCTACCCCACATTTTCCAGGAATATTCCATAACATGTTACTGAATATATACAGAGTATTTTCAAATTTGAAATGTGGTGAAAAGTACAGTAAATGTCAAATGAACACAAAATCAACAGTGTAATGTTTGGATTCAGTCTCGTGTCAGGTGAACTGTTGTGTCCTCACCTTTGGTCTAATCATTTTACCATAATCTCAAACGGTTCCCTTTCCACTGCTACCATGGTTATGCATAGGCTTTCCATATTTCTTCTGTAAGAAACATTTAAATTCAGCCCTATCCATAAAGACCAATTCCCACAAGTGTAAAAGGTTAATAATAAAGGGTATTCAACGAAATACTGACTTTAAAGTCAAAGTTGGCATTTAAGTTTTATTATATGTAGTAATAAGTAGCATGTAGGCCCCTTTTTTTTTTTGAGGGGTGCGTTGCGTTATGGGGTGGTTACCCGTTGTGGATGGCGGAGCGCGGGTCTCGACTGTTCTTCACGTTGATCATGATCAGAGCGAACGCCAGGAAACACATGCTCATTCCGAAGCACACCCGGTACACGGCTTTATAGCCCACTAGGATCGTACAGTTGATGTTTCCATTGATGCCTGCTCCGTCTTCACAGAACCCAGGAATCTACAGGCACAGACGGACATAGGCACAAACCATTTAGGTAAGTCTTATCTACTGTCAATTTCCATAGTCTGGCTGTGCGATTCTGCATTCAATAACGTAACATTTTTGCTATGGTACTGTAAATCAACCACAAGTTGGCTACTATCAGTACTGTACCACAAAAGTTTCACAATTTATAAGTAACCAACCATAGTCATTCAACATTCCCATTTGGAATGAATATATGTCAATGTTTAAATTTAGACAGAGTTGCAATGTTAATGCAACCTTAACATACAGTAAGGTTGCATTGGAAGTTGCAACTCTGTGTGTAGGCCCCCACCGTTTTAAGTACGTGTGACTTGACTCTTTCCACCAATAGCCCCCCCATGTATTCAAGCATTATTAAAGTAACAAATGATCATTCACCATATACACAAACATCTACTATGACACAACATGATTCATCGTCTCCATAACACCTCCACACACACACACACACACACACACACACACACACACACACACACACACACACACACACACACACACACACACACACACACACACACACACACAATTTAATCAATTTAATTTAATTGATTGGCCTGTCTCCTACCTTTTTTAGCTGCTCGTCCACTCCTGGTGACAGCATGATGCAGGCTATAATGGTCCCTAGCAACAGGATGAAGGCGTAGATGACTCGCGTTACCGTGGAGTTCTTGCTCTGGGGACAACATCTGCACAGCAAGCATGTCGCACTGCTACACAGACACGGCACCTAGAGGGAAAGAGAGGAGGGAAAACCATTGTCAAACGTTCCTGTGAGGTTGTAGATAGAGGGGGAAATCATTGTCAAACGTTCCTGTGAGGTTGTAGATGGAGGGGGAAATCATTGCCAAACGTTCCTGTGAGGTTGTAGATAGAGGGGGAAATCATTGTCAAACGTTCCTGTGAGGTTGCAGATAGAGGGGGAAATCATTGTCAAACGTTCCTGTGAGGTTGTAGATAGAGGGGGAAATCATTGTCAAACGTTCCTGTGAGGTTGTAGATAGAGGGGGAAATCATTGTCAAACGTTCCTGTGAGGTTGTAGATAGAGGGGGGGAAATCATTGCCAAACGTTCCCCTAACATTGTAGGTCAGCTAGGGACAAGCCAGAGTCAGTGCAGACACTCAAGTGGACTGATTAACCTTCGTCCTGGCACTTTGAAGCACTACATACTGCAGCAATGTGGTAGTAGGCCCGAACCTAATCCAAACGCAATAAAAAACAAGTCAACAACTGTATTTTTGACTGTGGGGGTAAAATCAGGTGTACTTAACTTAGGAGAAGTTGAGATATTGCTGTTACTTACTTATTCAACCAAGACAGAGAAACAACAGACATGTCTAATCCACCACAACAGTGATACAACAGCGGTACAGTAACCACTACAAAGGCATGAAGGCATTGTACCTCTAAGACACCTGACTCTGTGGAGCCCTAAGTAGCCTACTAGCTTGTAAACAACGTAATACCCCAGGCAGACAGACAAGGTCAGCTTAGCCATGGGTAGCCAGAATATGGGCAAGCCGGCGAGACAAATCTTTTACACATGACTGATGAGGCCATCCTGTGGTTAACATGAACTTGACCTGCTTTAGCTGGTCAGGAACCAGGAATCACAAGTTGACTGTCTACTAGCTAGACAGTTACAATGGAGGTCGGAAGACATTGGATTAGGCTTGTTGTTGTATGCGTTTGTCTCAATCCAAATACTACCCCCCCAGCAAAGCCTAAATTCATATGTCTAGCGGCATATACTAGAGTAGCTACTGAACGTCCTGGCCTACTAATGTTTTTGAAACTATTCATGGCAACGTTGTGTATTTGGTTGCTTGGCCTACACTTATTAGTTGGGCCTGAGACAAAGTACGACTGTATAACTTATCTCTGAGCTGCGCCCAATGCAGGACAAACGCCCTTTTGTCCTCTTGTTGTTACATCATGACATATTTTGCTCTAGTCTCTAGTCTAGGCAATAATATGACGATAACACTGTATGAGATGACCAGAGATACATTATTACATGTAGACTATTATATGTACGTTATTACATGTAGACTATTATATGTACGTTATTACATGTAGACTATTATATGTACGTTATTACATGTAGACTATTATATGTACGTTATTACATGTAGACTATTATATGTACGTTATTACATGTAGACTATTAAATGTACGTTATTACATGTAGACTATTATATGTACGTTATTACATGTAGACTATTATATGTACGTTATTCCATGTAGACTATTATATGTACGTTATTACATGTAGACTATTATATGTACGTTATTACATGTAGACTATTATATGTACGTTATTCCATGTAGACTATTATATGTACGGTATTACATGTAGACTATTATATGTACGGTATTACATGTAGACTATTATATGTACGTTATTACATGTAGACTATTATATGTACATTATTACATGTAGACTATTATATGTACGTTATTACATGTAGACTATTATATGTACGTTATTACATGTAGACTATTATATGTACATTATTACATGTAGACTATTATATGTACGTTATTACATGTAGACTATTATATGTACGTTATGATATGTAGACTATTATATGTACGTTATTCCATGTAGACTATTATATGTACGTTATTCCATGTAGACTATTATATGTATGTTATTCCATGTAGACTATTATATGTACGTTATTACATGTAGACTATTATATGTACGTTATTACATGTAGACTATTATATGTTCGTTATTACATGTAGACTATTATATGTTCGTTATTACATGTAGACTATTATATGTACGTTATTACATGTAGACTATTATATGTACGTTATTACATGTAGACTATTATATGTACGTTATTCCATGTAGACTATTATATGTACGTTATTACATGTAGACTATTATATGTACGTTATTACATGTAGACTATTATATGTATGTTATTCCATGTAGACTATTATATGTACGTTATGACATGTAGACTATTATATGTACGTTATGACATGTAGACTATTATATGTACGTTATTACATGTAGACTATTATATGTACGTTATGATATGTAGACTATTATATGTACGTTATTCCATGTAGACTATTATATGTACGTTATTCCATGTAGACTATTATATGTATGTTATTCCATGTAGACTATTATATGTACGTTATTACATGTAGACTATTATATGTACGTTATTAAATGTAGACTATTATATGTTCGTTATTACATGTAGACTATTATATGTACGTTATTACATGTAGACTATTATATGTTCGTTATTCCATGTAGACTATTATATGTACGTTATTCCATGTAGAATATTATATGTACGTTATTCCATGTAGACTATTATATGTACGTTATTACATGTAGACTATTATATGTACGTTATTACATGTAGACTATTATATGTACGTTATGACATGTAGGTTATATTGCTCCACATAGATATTATGGCAACAGTTTAAGCATGCCATGGTCTTTGTTTTTGGACTAGGACAAGGCAGCAAGCACTGTTAATCCAATTAATCATGAGTAGAGCAGATGGCTACTAGTAGCATGATTAACCCTTTAGGACTTACAGTAGCCCCATACTATGGGTGTATTGTGGGCTACTTGGGGGAGGCAAATAGTTTATGTTTCCCTTTGCCCTATGAAAATGTATATTCTAGTCTATAACGTGAACACATATTGAGACCTGACATTTGTGGAGACCAGAGCAAAAGCAGAGGCAAATCAAAACCTTGTTTTTCACACAAGCAGATACATAACCAAGTCCTAGTCAATCACATAGGCTACCACCATTCGAGTCCGCTAGTTCATGTAATTCGTTTCAAGATGAGTGACAGGCGTTTGCGCCTCCTCATGATTCTGACCTGTTGCTTACGTCACATCATCCTGACAACCTTGTATGAGCTCAGTCGAAGATTGAGATACTAAGCCATTCTTTATGTTTGTCACATATGTCAACCTGGTTCTTGTGCACAAATATGTTCGTGATATCATATGAGAAGAAACGTACCCAGCTTGCGACAGAAAAGGCCGCCAAAACAGCTCCCATAATATTCCAGTTTCGGCACAGGAGTGCGCACAATCTATAGCGCTTTTCTTCCAGTAACGGCACTCGTTACTTTTCTGTCCCTCCAGGTTGAATTGTCAATGTAGATACAATTAGAGTACCAACTTTTGAAAATTGTAAATATTTTAATTAAACGATTTTGTTGTAGTGTCGTACAAGCGAGCCCTACTTCTTCAACTCGCGCAATCTTCTATGCGTTCTTGCTTAGTGCAATATGGGATACTTGGGACGTCCACACCCTAAACACTAACCTTAACCATTATCCTAACCTGAACCATAACCCTTACCTAACCCAAACCTTAACCTTTACTTTAACCGTTATAGATGTCAACTTCAATGGGGTGACGTCAGAGTATGAACCCCCAAAGGATCCCGCATAGCAAGTGGCGTGCTTTCTTTGCGGTGAATTATTTTTTACTATGCGTAACACAGGATGATGTCATTACGTTAACATCAGTACAGTCGATTCAACGTCGATGCTGCTGAGGCTGTGAATTCGAATGTCATTTTACTTTAGAGGGAACCTTGTTGCAATCGGAATCATCCCGTAATGCTGTCTGTCATTGGTGTAAAATCAAACGTTTGAATTCCAACCTCAACATACAGTTTAAGCTACAGTTGACGTTTTATTTAGTAACCTACACAAACACAAATCTGTCATTAATAAAATGTAAATATGAATGAAGCTTTCCTCTGTGGAGGTTAACTGTCAGATGTAATTTACACGATCTTGATTAAATATATTGTAGACCTAATAAAGCTTCCATTCAAAGTCCCATGAGAAAACAACAACAACATAAAAAAACATATGTTGTCATCTTTAGGATGACATGTTAGCCTTCATGAACCCGAAGCATACATTGGTAACAGTTCATTTGAACTGTACGTCATAACATGGTCATAAACATGACATAACAAATGTCAAAACCTGTCATGACATCTTATGTGACAAGGCTGTGTCATTTTGTAATCGTTATAACAGAAGTAATTACATAAGTTGACAAAACAATACTACTTACACACTTAAGTAATTTTATGCCAATATTATGACACTGTTATGACGTTCAGTTCATAAAAAGTGTTACTCATAGCTACAGTGCATTCGGAAAGTATTCAGACCCCTTGACTTTTTACATATTTTGTTATGTTACAGCCTTATTCTAAAATTTATTAAATCGTTTTTTCCCCTCATCAATCTACACCAAATTTCCCATAATGACAAAGCAAAAACAGGTTTTTTGAAATGTTTGCAAATGTATAAAAAAAACGGAAATATTACATTTACATAATAACTATTCAGACCCTTTACTCAGTACTTTGTTGAAGCACCTTTCGCAGCGATTACAGCCGCGAGACTTCTTGGGTATGACGCTACAAGCTTGGCACACCTGTATTTGGGGAGTTTCTCCCATTCTTCTCTGAAGATCCTCTCAAGCTCTGTCAGGTTCGACGGGGAGCATCGCTGCACAGCTATTTTCAGGTCTCTCCAGAGATGTTTGATCGGCTTCAAGTCCGGGCTCTGGCTGCGCAATTCAAGAACATTCATAGACTTGTTCCGAAGCCACTCCTGCCGTTGTCTTTGCTGTGTGCTTAGGGTCATTGTCCTGTTGGAAGGTGAACCTTCGTCCCAGTCTGAGGTCCTGAGCACTCTGGATCAGGTTTTCATCAATGATCTCTCTGTACTTTGCTCCATTCATCTTTCCCTCAATCCTGACTAGTCTAGTGTTTCCAAACTTCTTCCATTGAAGAATGATGGAGGCCCCTGTGTTCTTGGGGACCTTCAATGCTGCAGAAATGTTTTGGTAGCCTTCCCCAGACCTGTGGCTCGACACAATCCTGTCTCGGAGCTCTACAGACAGTTCATTCAACCTCATGGCTTGGTTTTGGTTCTGACATGCACTGTCAACTGTGGGACCTTATATAGACAGGCCTTCCCAAATCATCTCCAATCAATTGAATTTACCACAGGTGGACCCCAATCATGATGTAGAAACATCTTAAGGATGATCAATGGAAACAGGATGCACCTGAGCTCAATTTCGATCTGAATACTTATGTAAATAAGGTATTTCTGTTTTTTTATTTGTAATACATTTGCAACAATTTCTAAAAACCTGTTTTTCGTTTTGTCATTATGGGGTATTGTGTGTAGATTGAGGAGATATTTTTTTTAATTTAATCAATTTCAGAATAAGGCTGTAACGTAATAAAATGTGGAAGAAGTCAAGGGGTCTGAATTCTTTCCGAATGCACTGTGTATCCATTGGCATGCCATAAGAAGTAAGGTGGTAGACAGATCCAGTATCAGTAGGCAGATGATGTTCAAGACCAACGCTTGCGCCTCCTTGTGATGTTATATTGCACGCCCATAATACCCCCTTGCAGAATCAACAGCGATGCCTCTGTAATAGGGCCAGACAGCTCAGTGTCCTGGTCAACAGCTCCCTGGTGTGACCACATTCACAACACTTTTGACCAGCCGAGAACCACAATCCTTGAAAACCTAAAGAGAGAAGAGTCATTAACAAAACAGATACTTCTCATCCTACCAAAACGGCCACCTTTACTGAAAGAAAAGTAATGTCGGCAACCATTACATTGGTCCAGTGGCGATTTTAGCATGTACATCTTGATGGGGCAAACTCCCCCAATTTTCTTTTAGATGTATGCCAGCAAAGCCACTACACAACACTAAACAATACATTAATTGCACTAATATGGTGACAAATGGTGCCCACAAATTGTTTGGGCCTACATAAAGCTGTCCCAACAGCAGAGCTTTCTTTTCAGCACCATGGAGTGAGTCCTTACCAAATCAAATCAAATTGTATTTGTCACATACACATATTTATCAGATGTTATTGTGGGTGTAGCGAAATGCTTGTGTTCCTAGCTCCAACAGTGCAGTAGTATCTAACAGTGCAGTAGTATCTAAAAACGATTCACAACAAACACCCAAATCTAAAAGTATAAGAATGGAATTAAGAAATATATAAATATTAGATTGAGCAATGTTGGTGTGGCATTGACTAAAATATAGTATATACATATGAGATGATTAAAGCAGTATGGAAACATTATTTAAACATAATTAAAGTGACTAGTGTTCCATTATTAAAGTAGCCAGTGATTCCAAGTTTAGGTATATAGGGCAAAAGCCTCTAAAGTGCAGGGTTGCGTAAGGCGGTGGAGGTGGAGACCGCCTAGTGATGGCTATTTAACAGTCTGATGGCCTTAAGATAGAAGCTGTTTTTCAGTCTCTCGGTCCCAGCTTTGATGCACCTGTACTGACCTCGCCTTCTGGATGATAGCGGGGTGAACATGCTGTGGCTCAGGTGGTTGATGTCCTTGATGATCTTTTTGGCCTTCCTGTGACATTGGGTGCTGTAGGTGTCCTGGAGGGCAGGTAGTTTGTCCCCGGTTATGCGTTGGGCAGACCGCACCACCCTCTGGAGAACCCTGCGGTTGCAGGCGGTGCAGTTGCCGTACCAGGCGGTGATACAGCCCGACAGGATGCTCTCAATTGTGCATCTGTTAAAGTTTTAGAGGCCAAGACAAATTTCTTAAGCCTCCTGAGGTTGAAGAGGCGCTGTTGCACCATCTTCACCAAACTGTCTGTGTGGGTGGACCATTTCAGATTGTCAGTGATGTGTACGCTGAGGAACTTGAAGCTTCCCACCTTCTCCACTGCGGTCCCGTTGATGTGGATAGGGGCGTGCTCCCGCTGCTGTTTCTTGAAGTACACGATCAGCTCCTTTGTTTTGTTGACGTTGAGTGAGAGGTTATTTTCCTGGCACCACTCTCCCAGGGCCCTGACCTCCTCCCCGTAGGCTGTCTTGCCATTGTTGGTAATCAGGCCTACTACTGTTGTGTCGTCTGCAAACTTTATGATTGAGTTGGAGGCATGCGTAGCCACGGAGTCATGGGTGAACAGGGAGTACAGGAGGGGGCTGAGCACACACCATTTCGGGGCCCCTGTGTTGAGGATCAGCGAAGTGGAGGTGTTGTTTCCTACCTTCACCACCTGGGGGAGGCCCGTCAAGAAGTCCAGGACCCTGTGGCACAGGGCTGAGCTTGGAGGGTACTATGGTGTTGAATGCTGAGCTATAGTCAATGAACAGCATTCTTACACTGTCACGTTCTGACCTTAATTTTTTTGTTATTTCTTTGTTTTAGTATGGTCAGGGCGTGAGTTGGGTGGGTTATTTATGTTTGTGTTTCTATGTTGGGTTTTTCGTTTGGCCTGATATGTTTCTCAATCAGAGGCAGGTGTTAGTCATTGTCTCTGATTGGGAACCATATTTAGGGAGCCTGTTTTCTGTTGTGTTTTGTGGGTGGTTGTCTTCCGTGTCTGTGTGTTCCACACGGAACTGTTTCGGTTTTCAGTAGTTCACTTTATTGTTTTGTATCTCAGTGTTCAGTTTGTTCTATTAAAGATTCATCATGAACACTTACCACGCTGCGCTTTGGTCCTCCTCTCTTTCTCCCAATGAAGATCGTTACATACATAGGTATTGTCACGAGATACTAGGTGCGTGAGGAAGAATAAGGCGCAGAGAGCATAAGTTCCACAGGAAGAAGTGCACTTTAATAACGCACCGAAAAACAATGCCCACAACACAGGGTACCAGGTCCGGAGCACGAACACCAAATATCATACACACGTAACATAAAAATAATCCCGCACAAAACAAGGGCGGGTAAACGTACTATAAATAAGGAAGCCCATCAAGCACACAAAATAGACACAGGTGCAACTAATAAGACAAAACAAACAGACAACGAAAAAGGGATAGGCGGCGGCTAGTAGACCGGTGACGACGACCGCCGAGCACCGCCCGAACAGGCAGGGGAGCCAACTTCGGCGGAAGTCGTGACAGGTATTCCTCTTGTCCAGATGGGATAGGGCAGTGTGCAGTGCGATGGCAATTGCATCGTCTGTGGATCTATTGGGGCGGTAAGCAAATTAAAGTGGGTCTAGGGTGTCAGGTAAGGTAGAGGCAATCAGCTGAGCCTTGTCTGACAGCAAAACAGTTAATTCAGTCTCTTTTACTTCCTTTAAAAAAAACTGCTGATATGGCTGACTTGCTTAAACAAATGTGATTTTTACTGACAATTGAGATGTACAAACTATGGCATAAGGGGACGATGAGTGGATAAGAGGCAATCTGTAATTTCGATTAAGACATTAATGAGCGAGCTAGGACGGATGTAGTCAGTATAACTATTTGTTCAGCACTTGTGAAATATACAGCGGCAGAATTTAGAACATGGGCCGTTCTTACAGTATTCTCCCTGTACTCCAAGTCAGAACCGTAGGATAAATAAAGGGGGCATATAAGCACACAATGAAAGCTCTTCTAATATTCAATGATTACATTAATCTTAAACAGGCTATAGGCTACATATGCACAACAAAGTCAGAACAGTACTCTAAATTATGAGAGGAAAAGGGACCAAATTATTAGGGTGAGGCACATGGGCTACTAACAGTTTACTACACAATATACACTTGGCATTACTAGAAAAAATGCCAGAGTTCCAGACTTGGAATTCTGAGTTGGATGACCGGTCAAAACAAATTTTTTCAGTCGGAGCTAGTTTTTCCCCCCCAAGTTCCCAGTTGTCTTGAACTTACAGAAGTCTGAGATTACCCAGTTCCAAGTTTCCAGTTGTTTTGAACACGGCAGAAGTCATGCTGGATTGACATGCTGGAATGACAGCATGGACACTGTTGAATGTTTATCCTTTTAAGCTTGGAAAAGAGACCCTTAAACCCTGACTTGGACCACACACCCACTCCTCTGAATAGCAGGCTAGTGATTGCTTTGCAAGGCTTGCAGTTAGCCACTGATTCCTTCCAAACCACACATTGTTGAATTTGCAATTTCCAACTTGTTGTGTAGTGTTTATATCCAACGGCCGATGAGCACTGATACGTTTTATCTATGAATTCTCTTCATAATTACTCTTCAAATGACAAGAATTGAAAAGGATTTGCCAGAAGATTGTCTACTTGATTCATGATCAAGAACAAGCAATATTTGAAATATGTTCTACCCTCTTGTGGCTTTGAGTAAGTGACTCTTATCACAGTGAAATTTGAAGGTAGGCATAACGTGATTTGACATAATTTTATCTGTGGCCAATGATCTAGAGATTTCTTGGATGGGCACTTCTAATATAACTCTATGGCAGCACCCAAGGGACTTGACATTTCAAGCTTCACCCGTAGACTTTGCGGTGATGTAGTGTCCCCATGATCGACAGAACACTGAGCCAATTACGGCACAACTAGAGAAAATTACCAACCCCTACGTTCCGTATTATCCGCTGGCTTCCCCACCACCACAGAAAGCACTGAGCTAGGCTGGAAACACCAGCATTTTGAAGCTGCCTTACTCAAGAAAGCAAAAAAGAGACCATGTTTGTATGCAGCTTTATTAACTCAATTATATATATATATATATATTTTTTTACATTGTTTGCAAACTGATATGTGACACCTATTAATGCCAAAATAACGTGCAAAAGAGGTGGGGCTCAAAACTGAATGACAAGTCGCCACTGCATCAGTCACTCAGCATCATTCAAAAATACTCCTTACTTCGCAGGGTGAGAGGCTGGAAGAAGACAGCCTAGTGGTTAGAGCTTTGGGCCTGTAACTAGACGGTCGCTGGTTCAAATACCTGAGCCAACAAGGTGAAACATCTGTAGATTTACTGTACTACTATGGCTGACCCTGTAAAACAACACATTTCACTGCACCTATCTGGTGTGAGACAATAAAAAAATAAGACTTCTCGAACTTGACTCTGCTCTTGGCACTGCCAGCTCTGTCACCTCACAACCATAGTCGCGGGAATTACAGGTGCTGAGGGTGCAGCAGCACTCCCTGATAAAAAAATCAATAATACATTTTAAATACATTTTCTTTCCCCCCCCCACAAAATTTGTGAACTAGGCCTTTATTACTCCTGTATGAGCAGAGGAAAAAATACTCCTCAATGGTGGAGGGAGCCATTCGAGACCTTGTGGGGCCCCTCTAGCTAAGCCTCTTGTTCATGACGAAGGCAAAGGTCCTCTGCTCCTCGCTCAGCTGACGCATGCGGGTTTTCCATTGTCTCTGTCAGGTCCACATAGAAAAATTGAGAATTGCTATTAAATAGTAAAATATTTCAGTTGTGTATATTATTTAGATTCATTTGACGGCTTTATCATTTTTAATTCCTCCACAGAATCTGGACAGAGGGGAAATGGAGGAGAATGAGTGAGAGCAAGGGAGGAAGTCACTAAATAGCCAATGGGCATAAGTGTGATAGGTACTGTTGAGCAAGTGCATGAGATATTTGTTAACGTCTTGTTGATACAGTTAGGGCTAAGGTTAGGGTTATGGTTAAAGTTAGGATTAGTGGTTAAAATTGCTTCAAATCACATGGTTGTGGTTAGAAAGTGATGTACTCCCACCCTTCCCAGCCTGACCAGCCTTCCCAGCCTGACCAGCCTGACCAGCCTTCCCAGCCTGACCAGATAGTGAAGACTGAGTTGGAATACAGTTTCCCCCCCCCTCTCTTTTTGTAAGGAACTGGATATCCTCTGCAGGACAACATGCTTTACAGATTAGATCTAACCGAACATGAATTTTTGGGGATGTCACGTTTGCCAATTGATTAGCACCAGTGACATCAAAGGACGTTGAGCTATTAATAAGACGTTATAAAGGCTCATACATAACAAGTAACATAGCATTATAGGCCTACCTGCAGACTTTAAGTATTAAGACATTAAGTGTAACCACATTTTCTTAGACACCATGAAAATGGTAAGCTTAAAGGGCCCGTTTCAGACTTAGGAATTTATGCCTTTCCTACACACGCCTTTCCTATGTACTTCTCAGTATTTTGGTATTCAGACTCACCTATTTCAGTCACGTAACGTGCGTGCTCTGAATACATTCCATTCAACCGCTGAAAACCCTCCCACTTGCTGGCCAACAGATTTTCATTCAACAGAAGTATCTGTTTTTCAGGACATTGATCTAAAGCAGTCTCTTTAAATACGGACTACCTTGAATTCGAGTTTTGTCAACAGACTCAGTAGAATCCATAGAGAGAACGGGTCAGAATATAAGGATCAAGGAAAGAAAAGCCATCTAGGCATATCTGTCTGTTTCAGCGCAAAGTGGTAGTTTAAAAAATACTCTGATCTTGTAGATTACTTAGGTAAATGTTAAGGTTATGAAAGTATGCGTGAATAAATAAATAAACAATTTGGAGAACCTCTACGGTCAAAATATATTGATGAATAAAAAAATACAGTGGTTTGGTTCATCCTGAAAGCTGTCATATTCAAGTTCAATTCATAAAATATTGCAAGGTGGAAAAAAAGTGTACATTAGGGGTTGAACAATAATCCTATATATCTACCCTAATTCTCACTAATCATGGAACTGTATGACACCGGTCCAGTTGTCTTGAACCGCGCGCCAGGCTCCAGGTTTAACCTGCTAGTGTGGTCTGAGTTCCATAAGGATTCAAATAGGCTACATGTCCCAAATACAATCAGATCCCCAAATGCGCACATTTATATGCCTACATTTGCATGCAGGCCAGGTAGCCTATAAGCCTTTAGGCCTACTTCTATGTGTGCGCGTCCATACTCAACGTTCACAGGAAAGCTGCAAACAAATGACAATGACTAATTTGACAGAACTCATAAAAGGAATTAAATCAACCAAAAATTGTTTCTCACAAGTGTAGCCTAGGTTGTGGACTCTGCAAACAATGTGTCCACTCTGACAATGAGAACAGGAAGACTAGAATAATAATATTAAATGCATTAAAAGAAATGACTGTAACCAAAGTAACAAACATTGTAGATTAGAAATGATAGGAATTAATGGTAAATGTACTACTGGTGATATAAGTGATGGGGAATTGATATACACTAACAATCAAAGGCAAACAATTCACACAATGAAACGCTCATGCTTAGGTTCAAGGTCAAAATACGCATAGAGAGAAAAGCGCATAAAAAGGGAATTACGCTCCATTTAGGCGAGCTTAACTCGGGTCGGAATTGGGGCCCAAATCACCATCTGAAGTCGGACTGCCTAGACAATTATTTACACAGTTAACAGAGCCTTACTTGAGTGGTTAAAGTAACGTGATTCCATGAAAGTGAATTTATTTTTATGTTTTGAATATGATTTTTTTATGTTTTGTTTTAGAAATTGAATATGCCTATAGAAAATCATTTTAATAAATTCCAAAGGGACATCAGGAGAAACTTGATTAAAAGTGTTACAATTGCGCCATCTAGAGGGGATATAATATAGTGTTATTGACCAGTTGTAAAATGGAAAAGATTAGGTAAATAAACCCATCTTCAAGGTTATGATGTTTTTATTTGATAATTCAGGATTCTCCACTAACGAACAGCGGGAGTTTCATTTGATTATAATTTGTGTCACATATTACATCCATACATTTTTTGTATTTTTTGTTGTTGTTGTAAGAAAGTAAGCTCTACGAACAAGTGTTGCACAAGGTCATGAAACTGCAGAATGCGGTGGTAGCCATGCTGGTTAAGGGTGCCTGATTCATGCAGTCTCCGCTGAACAGTTGATGTTGAGATGTGTCTGTTACTTGATCTCCGTGAAGCATTTATTTGTGCTGCAATTTCTGAGGTGCAGTTAACAGTAATGAACCTATCCTCTGCAGCAGAGGTAACTCTAGGTCTTCCTTTTCTGTGGCAGTCATCATCGCGCTTGATGGTTTTTGCGACTGCACTTGAAGAAACTTTCAAAGTTCTTGAAATTTTCTGGATTGACTAACCTTCATGTCTTTTAAAGTAATGATGGACTGTCATTTCTCTTTGCTTATTTGAGCTGTTCTTGCCATTGTGTGGACTTGGTCTTTGTAACTAGTGCGCTGAGAGTCGGGAAGCAAGTACAGGGAGTGAGTGTTTTAATAAATAAACGAAACAAAATAATAAACACGAAACACAAACAACGCACCGACATGGAACAGAGTCAATAACACCTGAGGAAAGAACCAAGTGGAGTGACAGATGTGGGGAAGATAATCAAGGAGATGATGGAGTCCAGGTGTGTGTCATGAGGCACTGGTGCTCTTGACGATGGTGACAGGTGTGCGGGATAATCAGCAGCCTGATGACCTAGAGGCCGGAGAGGGACTATATGTGACAGTCTTTTACCAAATAGGGCTATCTTCTGTATACCCCCCTATTTTGTCACAACGCAACTGATTGGCTCAAACACATTAAGAAGGAATGAAATTCCACAAATTAACTTTTAACAAGGCACACCTGTTAATTGAAATGCATTCCAGGTGACTACCTCATGAACCTGGTTGAGAGAATGCCAAGAGCGTGTAAAGCTGTCATCAAGGCAAAGGGTGGCTACTTTGAAGAATCTCAAATATATTTTGATTTGTTTACCACTTTTTTGGTTACTACATGATTCCATATGTGTTATTTCATAGTTTTGATGTCTTCTCTATTATTCTACAATGTAGAAAATAGTAAAAATAAAGAAAAACCCTTGAATGAGCAGGTGTGTCCACACTTTTGACTGTTACTGTATATATAATTCAAAGGCAATGATTGATACATTTACAGAAATGTACCTTAGATAATTTATTTGAGAAAATGCATTAAATGTCCAAAGAGGACATACCGTGGGGAGAACAAGTATTTGAAACACTGCCGATTTTGCAGGTTTTCCTACTTACAAAGCATGTAGAGCTCTGTAATTTTTTATCATAGGTACACTTCAACTGTGAGACGGAATCTAAAACAAAAATCCAGAAAATCACATTGTATGATTTTTAAGTAATTAATTTGCATTTTATTGCATGACATAAGTATTTGATACATCAGAAAAGCAGAACTTAATATTTGGTACAGAAACCTTTGTTTGCAATTACAGAGATCATACGTTTCCTGTAGTTCTTGACCAGGTTTGCACACACTGCAGCAGGGATTTTGGCCCACTCCTCCATACAGACCTTCTCCAGATCCTTCAGGTTTCGGGGCTGTCGCTGGGCAATACGGACTTTCAGCTCCCTCCAAAGATTTTCTATTGGGTTCAGGTCTGGAGACTGGCTAGGCCACTCCAGGACCTTGAGATGCTTCTTACGGAGCCACTCCTTAGTTGTTTCGGGTCGTTGTCATGCTGGAAGACCCAGCCACGACCCATCTTCAATGCTCTTACTGAGGGAAGGAGGTTGTTGGCCAAGATCTTGCGATACATGGCCCCATCCATCCTCCCCTCAATACGGTGCAGTCGTCCTGTCCCCTTTGCAGAAAAGCATCCCCAAAGAATGATGTTTCCACCTCCATGCTTCACGGTTGGGATGGTGTTCTTGGGGTTGTACTCATCCTTCTTCTTCCTCCAAACACAGCGAGTGGAGTTTAGACCAAAAAGCTCTATTTTTGTCTCATCAGACCACATGACCTTCTCCCATTCCTCCTCTGGATCATCCAGATGGTCATTGGCAAACTTCAGATGGGCCTGGACATGCGCTGGCTTGAGCAGGGGGACCTTGCGTGCGCTGCAGGATTTTAATCCATGTCGGCGTAGTGTGTTACTAATGGTTTTCTTTGAGACTGTGGTCCCAGCTCTCTTCAGGTCATTGACCAGGTCCTGCCGTGTAGTTCTGGGCTGATCCCTCACCTTCCTCATGATCATTGATGCCCCACGAGGTGAGATCTTGCATGGAGCCCCAGACCGAGGGTGATTGACCGTCATCTTGAACTTCTTCCATTTTCTAATAATTGCGCCAACAGTTGTTGCCTTCTCACCAAGCTGCTTGCCTATTGTCCTGTAGCCCATCCCAGCCTTGTGGAGGTCTACAATTTTATCCCTGATGTCCTTACACAGCTCTCTGGTCTTGGCCATTGTGGAGAGGTTGGAGTCTGTTTGATTGAGTGTGTGGACAGGTGTCTTTTATACAGGTAACGAGTTCAAACAGGTGCAGTTAATACAGGTAATGACTGGAGAACAGGAGGGCTTCTTAAAGAAAAACTAAAAGGTCTGTGAGAGCCGGAATTCTTACTGGTTGGTAGGTGATCAAATACTTATGTATCAATACTCATGCAATAAAATGCAAATTCATTACTTAAAAATCATACAATGTGATTTTCTGGATTTTTGTTTTAGATTCCGTCTCTCACAGTTGATAAAAATTACAGACCTCTACATGCTTTGTAAGTAGGAAAACCTGTAAAATCGGCAGTGTATCAAATACTTAATCTCTCCACTGTATATTAATTTAAAAAATGGTTTCCTCATTATGTTGAGATCACAACTGATTTATCTCATGATCACCACATAACAAAAGTTGTTTTGTCGAGATCACAAGATAAAACTCTTGTGATCACAACATAACAAAAATGTGGACACCTGCTCGTCGAACATCTCTTTCCAAAATCATGGGCATTAATATGGAGTTGGTCCCCCCTTTGCTGCTATAACAGCCTCCACTCTTCTAACCATCCTAAAATCTCGTTAGAAATTAGGAGGTGTTTTTGGTGTAACAGTAACATTATAGGCCTACTATCCTATGCTATTATATTTGGTTCTCTTATGTAAAATACAAATTAATCATTATGTGATCTTGCAAGCATTGAATCAAGCATTGATTCAGCTTTGATCTAACTTTACTAAACAAACACCATTGTGAGAAGTGATAATCTTCTATTGGCAATAACAATAATAAATGATGAGGATGACTATTAGGCGTAGGCAACAGATCTTGATGAGTGTTATTTTAAACGATTGGAGCCCTTCGTGCTACTGAAAGGACAGCGCCAGGACCACGCAATGATGTTAAAGAAGTTGAACCAACTTGTGGTGCTGAAGGACAGCTGAATGATAGCTCTGTCATTCGGCCAGTTCAGAAACAAACAATAGTATAGTCTAATAGGCCTACGACTACGTGGTATACCAATTTGCAGGCTATAGCCTAATGTAAATACAAATACATATAGCTTAATATCATTGAACTGTTTGGGAGGAGAGGTTAAGTTGCGAGTAGGCATTTCATTGTATTTTGAAGCTTACACTACCTTGTATCATATATACACGTTGATTTGGTTAGCTTGAACACATGGTTACAATATACCCTATTGCAGAATAAAATAAAAAAGAGAGGTAAGCTACTAATTCATAGAATGTATTTGCATAGATTAAACATGCTATCAAATCAACTGACAGTCGTAAACATAAGTCATTACTACATAGAATTGCAGGAAATGCATTTTTTTTATACAGCCATAAAATCAAGCTTTTGGTGTGGTGTATTCATTCATCTTCATGCATCTAGCTAGCTCAACTTGGCTAGCTTGGTGTGTAGTGGTAGGCTACTATCAAGCCCCATTATGGCCAAATCGATCACGAAATTATACTGTAGGCCTACTGAACAACACTGCCTTGTGTGAAAAGAGAACTTAGCTATATTCAAATCAAATCAAATTGTATTTGTCACATGCACCGAATACAACAGGTATAGACTTTACAGTGAAATGCTTACTTACAAATCCTTTCCCAACAATGTAGAGTTCAAAAGTAAGACAAATTTGCTAAATAAAAAAGGAAATAGTAACACAATAAAACAACAATAACGAGGCGATATACAGGCAGTACCAGTACCGAGTCAATGTGCAGGGGTCCGAGGTAGTTGAAGTAACTGAGGTAATATGTACATGCAGGTCGGAGTAAAAGAGACTAGGCAATCAGGATAGATAATAAACAGGGTAGCAGTAGTGTATGTGAAGAGTGTGAAAGAGTGTGAAAGTGTGTCTGTGTGTGTTTGTGGCGTCAATATGCATGTGTGTGTGTGTGTGTTTTGTGTGAGCGTATGTATTGTGTACGTGTGTGTGCGTATTGGAGTGTCAGTGTAGTATGTGTGAGTGTGTGGGTAGAGTCCAGTGAGTGTGCATAAAGCCAGTGCAAGAGAGTAAAAAAAAAAAAAACAGTACAAAAAAGAGGCCAATTTTTTGGGCCTTCTTCTGACACCGCCTGGTATAGAGGTCCTGGATGTACGCACTACCCTCTGGGCTGTACGGACTACCCTCTGTAGCACCTTACCGTCGGATGCTAAGCAGTTGCCATACCAAGCAGTGATGCAGCCAGTCAAGATGCTCTCAATGGTGCAGCTGTAGAACTTTTGAGAATCTTAGGGCCCATGCCGAATCTTTTCATCCTCCTGAGGGGGAAGAGGCGTTGTTGTGCCCTCTTCACAACTGTGTTGGTTTTGTTTGGACCATGATAGGCTCTTAGGGATATGGACACTAGGGAACTTGAAGCTCTCAAACCACTCCAGTACAACCCTGTCGATGTAGTCCACGATCAACTCCTTTGTCTTGCTGACATTGAGGGAGAGGTTTTTGTCCTGGCACCACACTACCAGGTCTCTGACCTCCTCCCTATAGGCTGTCTCATTGTCATCGGTGATCAGGCCTACCACCGTCGTATTGTCGTCAAATTTAATGATGGTGTTGGAGTCGTGCGTGGCCACGCAGGCGTGGGTGAACAGTGAGTACAGGAGGGGACTAAGCACGCACCCCTGAGGGGCCCCCGTGTTGAGGGTCAGCATGGCGGATGTGTTGTTGCCTACCCTCACTACCTGGGGATGACCTGTCAGGAAGTCCAGGTTCGTTGCATCACAGACATTCCTCTTCTGTTGGCATGGCTGGACAGCACCCTGCTGTCAGACACCACTAGTCGGAGTCTGACCGTAGCTCCCCTTCGTTACTTGCTGGTCTCGCAATTCTTGTTCTCGCCGTCTCAACTCCTCTTCAGTGTATTCCGGCTCAAATTAATAGGGGTGTATATTCCTATGTTAATATGTGAAAGAACATCAAAAACTGTTTTGTCGTCCAGCTCTTCTTGGAAAGAGGAATTAACAGAAGTAGCCATTGTAATTATTTAGCTAGCTATCTCAGATAAACAGTGCACTGTAACACAGCTCCTGTGAACCTGTAGAAACTAGTACCGCTACCGCCCCCCGTTTTGGAAAGCCTGCCTTCGAGGGTGGGAACACAATTGGACAAGGAAGTAGGGCTCCCGTCTGGCTGTAGTCTTTACAAAGCAAAGGGAAAATGATTCTACCTAGGTATTCTACAATGCCGTGGCCGAAAGGAACATCATTGAGACAAGTCCAATGGCTCTATTGAACAAAGACAACCATATCTACTCGCTGCTAGTGTGATCGTGCAATCGGTGAAGCACAAAGGCCACAATAATTGCTACAAAACATGACAAAACATGACTTTCAAATGACAAAACATGACTTTCAAATGAAAAATATGTTGTATTGTATCAATGTTCTGTCATTATTCTTTTAAAAATATATATATTTTGCATTAAAAAGCAAAACAGTTACAGTGAAATATATCTGTTTTTGCACATACATATACTGTAGACATTTATAAAGCTATCTACCTCATATGGTGTGCTTGTCTGTATTATAGTAAGTTTTACTTACTATAGTATACTACTCTCCACTGAACAACAGGTAATATACAGTCACTAGTGAAAGTGTACACACCCCTTATAAGGGCACAGGGCGAGACCCAGATGCAGACACGGGAGGCAGATGGTTCGAGTCTCTGATATTTATTATAATCCAAGGGGCAGGCAAGAGAATGGTCGTGGACAGGCAAAATATCATAAACAGGATCAGAGTCCAGGAGGTACAGAGTGGCAGGCAGGCTCGAGGTAGGGCAGGCAGTATGGTCAGGCAGGTGAGTTCAGAGTCAAGGGTCAAAACCAGGAGGACTAGCAAAAGAGAGATAAGAACACCATGCTGGTTGACTTGACAAGACAAGACGAACATGCAACAGACAAACAAGGAACACCGAAATAAATACCCAGGGACTAATGGGGAAAACAGGTGACACCTGGAGGTGGCAATCACAGGTGAAACAGATCAGGGCGTGACACCCCTTGCACAGTCTTCACATTTTCTGCCTTAGAATTCAATCTAAAAAGGGATTACATTTTTTTTATCCTACTGATCGACCCAACCAACTCCACATTTTCAAAGTGAATTAAAAATTCTCGAAAATATTCAAAATTAATAAAACATTTAAAATGAGGATGTATTGATTGCGTATGTCTTCACACCCCAGAGTTAATACTTGGTGGAAGCACCTTTGGCAGCGATTTTAGCTGTGAATAAATTTTTTATGATTCTATTAACCTTGTATAACTCAATATGGGCCTTTCCACGAAATGAGTGCCTTTTTTGTGCCTTTGGTATTTAATGTAGAAATTGTGCACCAATATTACATTTTAAACACCTGTTATATAAAGTGAAGTGCCCTTTAATATAGACCACATGGATAATACAATAAATCAGATTGTTATTGTGAATAAAGGCTTGCTAAATTGCCAAAATTCAGCATTTTGATATGTCCCTCCAACACTGTGTCACTTCTAGGAAGATTTAACCCAGTTAATCCCTACACTTCTCCAATATTCACTATTATTGTAAAGCTCTAGTTATTTTGTTGACAAAGTCATGTCTGCAAATTATTATTTATTTTATGTGATTAGAGATTAATTTACCCCTGTCCTTCATTTTAAGGTCAACCCTGTTACGTTAACTGAACTCTCATTTTAATGGTGAAACGATTCATTTTAAAATATTTTTTCCAAAGAAAAATGGTCAAATAATTTAGTAAAAGCAGGTGAGCTGGTTCTGGTGTTTTTGTTGGAAAACGGAGTGTGTCGAGCATAACATGTCAACCGTGTAACCCATAGATAGACAGGCTAGATAGTTTTACAAATGACATTTTTTTTGTGAAGCTTGCTTTCTATTGCTACTCCCTGTTGCACACAACAAGCTTCCAACAAGCTTCCATTCCCCCGGTCACAAGGGGATTTATGCAGTACCATATATCGGCAAGTATTGTGGTGGAAGCATCATGTTATGTATCACGTTTCAGGAAAATACCCAGATGCAGACGGGAACCCGGGTGGCAGGCAAGCATGGAGGAGTGGGCCCACTCCAGGACCAAGGAGCGGACAGCGTCAATAACAAACATCCGGTTATCTGTGCGCCCCCGGGGTTCGGCATTGAACGCTGCGCCTCACGAACCTGCTTCCCTATTCCCCAGCTGAGTGCCGTCACCAGGCACGAGGTGGGAAGTATGGTCTCGGGTTCCGGGGATGTAGCCACTGGTCTATAGCGGTGTGACAGCGCATCCGGCTTGACATTCTTGGATCCCGGTCGGTATGAGAGGGAGAAGTTGAACCGGGTGAAAAGCAGAGCCCACCTAGCTTGCCTGGAATTGAGACACTTGGCGGTGCGGAGATATTCCAGGTTTTTGTGGTCTGTCAACACAATGAACGGATGTTCCGCCCCCTCCAGCCAGTGCCTCCACTCCTGCAATATCATCTTCACCGCGAGAAGCACACGATTCCCCACATCGTAGGTTCTCTCCGTGGCGTTGGGGTGATGGGAGAAGAAGGTGCCGGGATGTAACTTGAGGTCAAGGGCAGAACGCTGGGACAGGACAGCCCCCACTCCAACATCCGAAGCATCGGCCTCAACCACAAACTGGCGGGGCGGGTCAGGATGAACCAAGATGGGAGCTGTGGTGAAATGGTGTCTGAGATCCCGGAATGCCCGGTCATCAGCTGGGGATCACGTGAATGGAACCTTAGGAGGGGTGAGTGCAGACAGGGGGGAAGCCAAGGTGCTGTAACCGGATAAACTGGCGATAAAAGTTGGCGTATCCCAGGAAACGTTGCTGTTGTACTCTGGACGTAGGCTGGGGCCAATCCACCACCGCTCTCACCTTTCCGGGATCCATCTGTACACTCACGGCAGCGATGATGTAACCCAGGAAGGGGATGGTGGAGCGATGGAATTCGCACTTCTCTGCTTTCACAAAAGGTTGGTTCTCCAGGAGGTGTTGGAGAATGTGTCGGACATGGAGCATGTGTTCTTGTGCGGAGCGGGAGCAAACGAGGATGTCGTCAAGGTAGACGAAGACGAATCGGTTCAACATGTTGCGGAAAACATCATTCACCAGAGCCTGGAACACAGCAGGGGCGTTGGTAAGGCCAAATGGCATGACCAGATACCGTAGAGACTGCTGGCTGTGTTGAAGGCAGTCTTACACCTGTCCCCTTCCCGTATCCGCACCAGGTGGTAGGTGCTCCGTAGGTCCAGCTTGGAGAACACGGTGGCCCCCTGGAGCGGCTCGAAGGCTGAGGAGATGAGTGGTAGCAGGTAGCAGTTTTTCACCGGGATGTCAGATGAGCCCCCGGTAGTCGATGCACGGGCACAGGGTTTTATCCTTCTCCACAAAGGAAAACCCTGCGCCGGTGGGGGAGGCAGAAGGGCGGATGAACCCTGCAGCTAGGGAGTCCTCAATGTAGGTCTCAGTCGTGCCCGGGGAAGAGTGGTGCCTGGGGCAGAGTGGTGCCTGGGAGAAGGTCGATCCCGCAGTCATAGGGTCGGTGGGCGGAAGCGAAGTGGCCCGGGCCTTACTGAACACCTCACGGAGGTCCGCGGGACTAGCAGAGAGGTCCGGAACAACTTCCGAGCCCCGAGGAAGACACCCCGGGGTAGGCTGCGCTGACTTCAGGCAATGAGCGTGGCTCAGAACGGGCTCCAGCCCATGATGGCACCAGCAGACCAGTTAATAAGGATATTGTGTCGCTGGAGCAAAGAGAATCCCAATACCACGGGAACCTGAGGAGACTTAATAAGCAGGAATTGGATCGTCTCACTGTGGTTCCCTGACACACGTAGGTTGATCAAATCAAATCAAATCCAACTTTATTTGTCACATGCGCCAAATACAAGTGTAGACTTTACTGTGAAATGTTTACTTACAAGCCCTTAACCAACAGTGCAGTTCAAGAAGAGTTAAGAACATAATTACCAAATTGACTAAAATAAAAAGTAATAATAAAAAGTAACACAATAAGAATAACAATAACGAGGCTATACAGATGGGGCACCGGTACCAAGTCAGTGTGCGGGGGTACAGGTTAGTTGATACAGGTCAATCACTGCATTGTTATCGGCAGACTCAAACAGCCTTGGTTTCTCAGATGACTGCCTCGTTTGGTTCACCAACTACTTCTCAGATAGAGTTCAGTGTGTCAAATCGGAGGTCCTGTTGTCCGGACCTCTGGCAGTCTCTATGGGGGTGCCACAGGGTTCAATTCTCGGGCCGACTCTTTTCTCTGTATACTCCGTATACTTCTGGCCCTTCTTTGGACACTGTGTTAACTAACCTCCAGACGAGCTTCAATGCCATACAACTCTCCTTCCGTGGCCTCCAACTGCTCTTAAATGCAAGTAAAACTAAATGCATGCTCTTCAACCGATCGCTGCACGCACTAGCATCACTACTCTGGACGGTTCTGACTTAGAATATGTGGACAACTACAAATACCTAGGTGTCTGGTTAGACTGTAAACTATCCTTCCAGACTCACATTAACTTTTTATGGCTGCAGGGGCAGTATTGAGTAGCTCTGATTAAGGGTGCCCATTTCAAACGGCCTCGTACTCAATTCTTGCTCGTACAATATGCATATTATTGTTATTATTGGATAGAAAACACTCTCTAGTTTCTATAGCCGTTGGAATTTTGTCTCTGAGTGAAACACAGCTCCTTCTACAGCACTTTTCCTGACAGGGAGTCAGATTTCAGAAATCTTGGCCCCTGATCTGGGGTCGGTTTTAAGGTCCCTGTAAATGCTATGAGGATACAAACACTGCTTACGTCTTCCCCTGGATGTCAGTACGTGGTGACGCTTTGAATGGAGTCGATTGCGCAATCATGGCCTGTATAAAACAAGAAATACCGGAAGTACCGTTCTTTTCCTGCTGCGCCTGACGCACGATGTACGTTGGACCTGCTCTCTTTCCAAGCTTGGGTTTAGCCAGTAATATTTCGCCGGTCATGTTTTTACTCGTTAGAGGTGTTAAAAACATCATAAGGTAGTTAATTTAAACCGTTTTATAGCAATTTATATCCGTTTAGTGCGATTTTGAGGCAGTTCTATGTGATGCTCTTTGAAGCTTTGGGCACGTTTCGGGGTCCCGGTCGAACGTTAGTGGGCATTTCGACGGACAGAGGACATCTTTCGACCAAAAGAAGATTAGACCCAAGAAAGGATACATTGCCCAAGATTCTGATGGAAGATCACCTCACAGTAAGAAATATTTAATATGATAAATCGTTGTTCTGTCGAAAAATTTTAAACGCATATTCCGCCATTTTGTTTGGTATAGCTTCGCTTGGCGAACCCTGTATTGCACAGTAAGGATAATTTTAGAAATGTAATTCAGCGATTGCATTAAGAACTAATTTGTCTTTCGATTCCTGTCAACCCTGTATTTTTTAGTCAAGTATATGATTAGCTATTGATTAAACTAGATCACTCTGAAAGATGGCGACCGACATTTCCAGGCTTGTTTTGCTACTATTTTCATTGTATAACCACGGTTTTTTATGGCTAAATATGCACATTTTCGAACAAACTCTATATGTATGTTGTAATATGATGTTACAGGAGTGTCATCGGAAGAATTCTGAGAAGGTTAGTGAAAAAATTAATATATTGTGGCGATGATAACGATATCGCTCTCTTTGGCTTGAATTCATGCTGGGGTAAGGTATGCATATGTGGTATGCTAATATAACGATTTATTGTGTTTTCGCTGTAAAACACTTAGAACATCTGAAATATTGTCTGAATTCACAAGATCTGTGTCTTTCCATTGCTGTGAGCTGTATATTTTTATGAAATGTTTTATGATGAGTAAATTGGTAAAACACGTTGCTCTCTGTAGTAATTCTAGTCGAGTTGTGATGGTGGGTGCAATTGTAAACTATGATTTCTACCTGAAATATGCACATTTTTCTAACAAAACCTATCCTATACAATAAATATGTTATCAGACTGTCATCTGATGAGGTTTTTTCTTGGTTAGTGGCTATCAATATCTTTATTTGGCCGAATTGGTGATAGCTAGTGGTGGAGAGAAAAAATGGTGGACAAAGAAAAATGGTGTATTTTGCTAACGTGGTTAGCTAATAGATTTACATATTGTGTCTTCCCTGTAAAACATTTAAAAAAACAGAAATGATGGGTTTATTCACAAGATCTGTATCTTTCATCTGGTGTCTTGGACTTGTGATTTAATGATATTTAGATGCTACTATTTAATTGTGACGCTATGCTAGCGATGCTAATCAGTGTGGGGGGGGTGGGGGGATGTTGTCATAGGTGTACCGATATCGGGCTTGCAGCCATAATTAAGCATGTCCAATCCAAAATTAAATCTAGAATCAGCTTCCTATTTCTCAACAAGCCATCCTTCACTCATGCCGCCAAACATACCCTCGTAAAACTGACTATCCTACCGATCCTTGACTTAGGCGATGTCATTTACAAAATAGCCTCCAACACTCTACTCAGCAAATTGGATGTAGTTTATCAAAGTGCCATCCTTTTTTGTCACCAAAACCCCATATATTACCCACCACTGCGACCTGTATGCTCTCGGTGGCTGGCCCTCGCTTCATTTTCGTCCCCAAACCCACTGGCTCCAGGTCATCTATAAGTCTTTGCTAGGTAAAGCCCTGCCTTATCTCATCTCACTGGTCACCATAGCAGCACCAACCCGTAGCACGCACTCCAGCAGGTATATTTCACTGGTCATCCCCAAAGCCAACTCCTCCTTTGGCCGCCTTTCCTTCCAGTTCTCTGCTGCCAATGACTGGAATGAATAGCAAAAATCCCTGAGCTGGAGTCTTATATCTCCCTCACTAACTTTAACCTCTCTAGGGTACGTGGGACGGTAGCGTCCCACCTCTTCAACAGCCAGTGAAACTGCAGGGCGCCAAATTCAAAACAACAGAAATCCCATAGTTAAAATTCCTCAAACATACATGTATTTTACACCATTTTAAAGATACACTTGTTGTAAATCCAGCCACAGTGTCCGATTTCAAAAAGGCTTTACGACGAAAGCAAACCAAACGGTTATGTTAGGTGAGTACCTATTCACAGAATAACACAGCCATTTTTCCAGCCAAAGAGAGGATTCACAAAAAGCAGAAATATAGATAAAATTAATCACTAACCTTTGATGATCTTCATCAGATGACACTCATAGGACTTCATGTTACACAATACATGTATGTTTGTTCGGTAAAGTTCATATTATATACAAAAATCTGAGTTTACATTGGCGTGTTACGTTCAGAAGTTCCAAAACATCCGGTGATTTTGCAGAGAGCCACATCAATTTACAGAAATATTCATTGTTGTTCATTCATGTTGATGAAAATACAAGTGTTATGCATGGAATTTTAGATGCACTTCTCCTTAATGCAACTGCTGTGTCAGATTTCAAAAAAGCTTTACGGAAAAAGCAAACCATGCAATAATCTGAGGTCGGCGCTCAGAGCCCAATCAAGACACAAATATATCCGCCATCAGAATGCACTCCCAGGAATCCCAGTTCCACAATAAATGTTTGTTTTGTTCGATAATGTCCATCATTTATGTCCAAATTCCTCCTTGTTGTTCTAGCATTCAGTACACTTTCCAAACTCACGACGCGTGGGCAAGTCCAGTGGAAAGTACAGACGAAAAGTAAAAAAAGTTATATTACAGTCCGTAAAAACATGACAAACGAAGTATTGAATCAATCTTTAGGATGTTTTTAACATAATTATTCAATAATGTTCCAACCGGAGAATTCCTTTGTGCGATGGAACAGAGCTCGCTCTCACATGAACGCGCATGGTCAGCGCATGTTCAGCTCATGATAGACCTTACTCAATCCCCTCTCATTCGGCCCCACTTCACAGTAGAATCATCAGACAAGGTTCTAAAGACTGTTGACATCTAGTGGAAGCCTTGGGAAGTGCAACATTACCAATATCCCACTGTATCTTCAATAGGAGCTGAGTTGAAAATCGACCAACCTCAGATTTCCCACTTCCTGGTTGGATTTTTTCTCAGGTTTTTGCCTGCCATATTGTTATACTGTTATACTTACAGACATCATTCAAACAGTTTTAGAAACTTCAGAGTGTTTTCTATCCAAATCTACTAATAATATGCATATTCTAGCTTTTATGGTTGAGTAGCAGGCCGTTTACTCTGGGCATGCTTTTCATCCGGACGTGAAAATACTGCCCCCTACCCCAAGCATCAGCTGTCAGAGCAGCTTACCGAACACTGCACCTGTACACAGCCCATCTGTAAATAACCTACCCAACTACCTCATCCCCATATTGTTATTGTTTTTTTCTCTCCTTTGCACCCCAGTATCTCTGCTTGCACATTCATCTTCTGCACATCTATCACTCCAGTGTTTAATTGCTAAATTGTAATTATTTCACCACTATGGCCTATTTATTGCCTTACCTCCCTAATCTTACTACGTTTGCACACACTGTATATAGACATTTCTATTGTGTTATTGAATGCACGTTTGTTTTTCACATGTGTAACTCTGTGTTGTTTGTGTCGCACTGCTTTGCTTTATCTTGGCCAGGTCACAGTTGTAAATGAGAACTTGTTCTCAACTGGCCTACCTGGTTAAATAAAGGTGAAATAAAAAATCTAAAAAGCGGTATACGCTGCAAATGTTGGCTCAGTCGTAAATTATCTTTACATTTTAACGTGGCTCTTCCGCGATACTTTGGTGATACGGATTTAATCTAGCCCCCCATCTAGCGGTCTCTGCTTGCCAGCCTAAGGAAACAAACAAAAATGTAATTTTGTGATTTTTGGTGAACTATCCCTTTAACCCTGTCAATCACACAAATCTTGCAGTGAGTTCTGAGAAAAAAACGACTTCTTTACCACAAAACCTAGAGAAGTGCCAAAGGATGTGTGTGGATTCAACATACCTGCAGATGTTCAAATCTAGAACGACGGTGTCCACAGTTGTGCCAGGGATGGTCTTTGCTCTGTAGGTTTTTGCGCACTCTGTGATAAACACACACACAGAGAGAGAGAAATGCGTCATAGGACCTCCCCCATAGAGAAACTGTGAAGTCATGGGGTAGAAGCTGCTTTGTGGGGTTATGTTATTGTAACGGCAGATGCTTGAGAATGTTTCAGCAGACAGCGTCATTTATACTTCCTTCATACTGTATTGGTGGGCAAAAATACATCCAACTTTGAGGAAAAGGCTTGTTTTTGGAAGCAGGGAAGCAAACAGTAGTCTAGTCTTTGGTCTGTCTTTGGTAGACAGATGTGGCGAAGTCTGTTGCTAGTTGTAAGTGTAGAAGAATAGTGGTCATATAACATTTTAGCTACATTGGTGGGGCATTGTACCCCTACAATGTAAAGTACTTTGAAACCTAGTGAAATAAAAAATACTGTATCATGTAAATGCAATTCATGATCATTATCTTTCAGGTGTCTGAATAGTTATGTATGGACTAGCTTGTTATTTCTTGTGTGGGAATGCTGTGTGGCAATATACTGTATGCCAAGAAAAATCGGTCAAATCCATTTGATTCATTATTGAGAATACGTTTCACTATGACCTGCCATGCTTTTACACTGTAGTGCATTGAGACAACAATAGCTGATATTTCACATGCAATACATAGACATAGGCAAGCGTGGGCTAATTATTGACACATATCTACAGGCTTCTGAGGGCTAAGCTGTTGCCTTAATTCAAATGCAATGATACACCATTTTAAAGTGACTTTTATTCGCCTGTAGAACAACCACAAGTTTCATCACAGTGAAAATAACTCAAATCAAATCCAATTTTATTGGTCACATACACATGGTTAGCAGATGTTATTGCGAGTGTAGCGAAATGCTTGTAAACTTCAGCTGTACTTGTAGTGGTTGAGAGTCACTTAAACTCGGCACCCAGAACAGAATATTTAAATGTTAAAGTCTGTCAGAAGAGACTAAAAGTCACTCTAACCAAAGGTTGGGCATACAGTAGAAGTTACCTTGGTAAACCTCTGTCTATTACACAGTGCCAACAAAACACCAGGTCAAAGCAGGAACATCATCCCGGTAAGAAATACAGACAATTTAACCTAGCCACGACCAATCGCAAGCACAATTCACCACCTCAATACACAGTATATGGACCTCAGTCTAAACTGACCCCAAAAGCCATGAAAGTCTTCGGAAAAAGTGCTTGGCTTGGAGAGAAAGAGGGAGAGCGTGAGACTAAGGAAATGGGTAGCAGGAATGTGGAATTACAACTATTTTTGATTCCTGTCCAGTAACTATTTACATTGCAGTCCACCGTCTGTGACATCAGAAGGCAGACTTGATAAATGAATGGACAGAGGCAGGCAGTTTGCTAACACACAGCATTAATGGCATTGCGGCTTTCTTGAGGAGATAGAGCGACAACAGAGAGCGAGAGAGAAGTAGCTAACCGCTGAAGATGGACCGAAGAGATGCTACGCTCCTTGGTTCCCTGCTGTTGTGTATCATCACTCAGGTGAGGGTTGACAAGCTCAAGAATTTCCTTAAGAATTCAAGTTGTCAAACATCTTTCATTTGTCAAAGCTTGTGATATTTTGGGGAAGAAATGGAATTTAATGTTTGAGGGATGATGAACTTGTTTGCAACATACTGTATGCACTTGTTTTTGGTAAGTGAATAGTATATGGTGGTTCACAAACTGATACTAAACGTTATCAATACAAATTAAAAACATCCATATACACTATCAGTGGAGGCTCCTCAGAGGAAGAAGGGGAGGACCATTCTCCTCAGTGAATTTCAGTAAAATAAAAATAGTGAAACAATGAAAAAGTTATCCTTTTTAGATAAAACTATACTAAATATATTCACGTCACCAAATAATTGATTAAAACACACTGTTTTTCAATGAAGCTCTACAGTAGCCTCAACAGCACTCTCTGGGGTAGCACCATGGTGTTCCCGGGGTACAGCTAGTTTCTGTCCTCCTCTGGGTACATTGACTTCAATACAAAACCGAGGAGGCACATGGTGCTCACCCCATATCTTAGACTTCCGGAGGACTTCCGGAGGACATCCTCCAAACTATCAGAGCTCTTGCAGCATGAACTGACATGTTGTCCACCCAAACAAAGGATCAGAGAATGAATTTAGCACTGAAAGCATAAGCTACAGCTAGTTAGCACTGCAGTGCATAAATTGTGGTGAGTAGTTGACTCAAAGAGAGAGAAAGACAGAAGCAAGAGAGAGAGAGAGAGAGAGAGAGAGAGAGAGAGAGGGAGAGAGAGAGATAAAGCTAGCTATATTTTGTTGTATTTTTTTCACTTTCACTTACTTAGCTAGTGAATGCAGCTAGCTAGTTTAGCCTACTCAAACATTTGGCTCCAACAGAAAGGGATGCTATGTTAGCTAGCTGGTTATGGCTATTCAACGTTGAAACTCTTCCAAGTCAAGGTAAGCTTTTGGTTTTATTAATTTATTGCCACCAGGGCCCGAAGGTGTAACTGCTAAACTGCTTGCTGACTATACACTGTACTGCGTGATTGAAGCGGGTTTACTAATGCCTTAGTTCTAGTAGCTATGTTGACTATGACGTTAGCTAATATGGTGACAATGATGTAGGCTGTGCGTAGAGGTTAGCGGTTATGGTATGAAAGTTTGTCTTGGAAAGGTTTCTTCGCCTGGTCACAGACAGCTGTTGTGTTGTGCACTGAAGTCCACAAGCAAATGGAAAAGGTGAGAGGAGGACAGCGCATAAATGCGAGAAGGAATTATACAATGAACAAAGTGATCATGCTGTTTTTATGTGTGCTGCTATGAAAGTGAACTGTATTTGTGGGTGATCAGGGGTGTATTTATTCCACCAATTCAGTTGAAAAACATTTCTTAAACGGAAGCAAACAGAAAGAAACGGGGATAAACATACTTGAATTTGTCCAATCGAAACTCTTGTTTGCAAATGTTGGACTAAATGTTGGACTAACACCCTAGATCAGTTAGATACAAAATAGCCTCCAATACCCTACTCAATAAATTGGATGCAGTTTATCACAGTGCCATCCGTTTTGTCACCAAAGCCCCATATACTACCCACCACTGCGACATGTACGCTCTCGTTGGCTGGCCCTCGCGTCATACTCGTCGCCAAACCCACTGGCTCCAGGTCATCTACAAGACCCTGCTAGGTAAAGTCCCCCCTTATCATATCTCTCTGGTCACCCCCAAAACCAATTCCTCCTTTGGCCGCCTCTCCTTCCAGTTCTCTGCTGCCAATGACTGGAACGAACTACAAAAATCTCTGAAACTGGAAACACTTATCTCCCTCACTAGCTTTAAGCACCAGCTGTCAGAGCAGCTCACAGATTACTGCACCTGTACATAGCCCATCTATAATTTAGCCCAAACAACTACCTCTTCTCCTACTGTATTTATTTATTTATTTTGCTCCTTTGCACCCCATTATTTGTATTAATACTTTGCACATTCTTCCACTGCAAATCTACCATTCCAGTGTTTTACTTGCTATATTGCATTTACTTCGCCACCATGGCCTTTTTTGCCTTTACCTCCCTTATCTCACCTCATTTGCTCACATTGTATATAGACTTATTTTTCTACTGTATTATTGACTGTATGTTTGTTTTACTCCATGTGTAACTCTGTGTTGTTGTATGTGTCGAACTGCTTTGCTTTATCTTGGCTTGGTCACAATTGTAAATGAGAACTTGTTCTCAACTTGCCTATCTGGTTAAATAAAGGTGAAATAAATAAATAAATAAAATTAAAATAAAATAAAAGATGCAGGCAAGAGTGTGCAAGGTGGTATTGAATGTGTCACTGTCTGTCACCTTGATTACAAAAACATTTCTGTCGACCTGTGCACCTGCGCTGTAAACTTTCATTCGTAGGCTAAGTTGTAGCAACCTCATGATGGGTAAAGTATCATGTACATTAGTAGCCTAAACCTGTCGATGTTACATTGAGCTGGGTGAATGGAATACGAATGACAGTTGTCCAATATGCTGTAATAGACTTAAGGCCATGCTCATAAAAAATAAGTGTTCTCCCTCATCTTAAACGGCACCGAACACCACTGACACACATCAATTATACACCAATATACACATCAATATTCACATCAATACACTAAAAGCAAAACACAATCATAGAAAACAAACACATTTTTCTGTAGAAAGGTCCTCAATCAGCCTTTTGAATTACCCTAGAGGCACCATTTCAACCAGTTTTAGAGAGCGCTGGAGGTTACAAGTATGGTGCAAAAAAACTAAACGCAGATTTACATAACTCAGTGGAGATGGAAGGGATTTCCAGAATTAGCCATCCCTGAGACCGGGTCTAGTATCTTGTACGTCGATTAGCTAACAATAAGGTAAGGTAAGGCGGAAGTTTATGCAGGAGGCCTTTATAAACAAAAAGAGTGCAACTCGTTTGCACTGCAAGAGGGCAGTATTTTACCAGAATTGTCGCAGCAAAATAATCATGCATCAACAGGATTTGAATGTTTAGTCCATAATGTTGCTTGATTGGTGGTTAGGCTATTAGCTGAACAAAATTAGGCAACATGACAAAAGTGCAATACTGTTAATATAACTGTAGAGTTCAAAAGTAAGACAAATTTGCTAAATAAAAAAGGAAATAGTAACACAATAAAACAACAATAACGAGGCGATATACAGGCAGTACCAGTACCGAGTCAATGTGCAGGGGTCCGAGGTAGTTGAAGTAACTGAGGTAATATGTACATGCAGGTCGGAGTAAAAGAGACTAGGCAATCAGGATAGATAATAAACAGGGTAGCAGCAGTGTATGTGAAGAGTGTGAAAGAGTGTGAAAGTGTGTCTGTGTGTGTTTGTGGCGTCAATATGCATGTGTGTGTGTGTGTGTTTTGTGTGAGCGTATGTATTGTGTACGTGTGTGTGCGTATTGGAGTGTCAGTGTAGTATGTGTGAGTGTGTGGGTAGAGTCCAGTGAGTGTGCATAAAGCCAGTGCAAGAGAGTAAAAAAAAAAAAAACAGTACAAAAAAGAGGCCAATTTTTTGGGCCTTCTTCTGACACCGCCTGGTATAGAGGTCCTGGATGTACGCACTACCCTCTGGGCTGTACGGACTACCCTCTGTAGCACCTTACCGTCGGATGCTAAGCAGTTGCCATACCAAGCAGTGATGCAGCCAGTCAAGATGCTCTCAATGGTGCAGCTGTAGAACTTTTGAGAATCTTAGGGCCCATGCCGAATCTTTTCATCCTCCTGAGGGGGAAGAGGCGTTGTTGTGCCCTCTTCACAACTGTGTTGGTTTTGTTTGGACCATGATAGGCTCTTAGGGATATGGACACTGAGGAACTTGAAGCTCTCAAACCACTCCAGTACAACCCTGTCGATGTAGTCCACGATCAACTCCTTTGTCTTGCTGACATTGAGGGAGAGGTTTTTGTCCTGGCACCACACTACCAGGTCTCTGACCTCCTCCCTATAGGCTGTCTCATTGTCATCGGTGATCAGGCCTACCACCGTCGTATTGTCGTCAAATTTAATGATGGTGTTGGAGTCGTGCGTGGCCACGCAGGCGTGGGTGAACAGTGAGTACAGGAGGGGACTAAGCACGCACCCCTGAGGGGCCCCCGTGTTGAGGGTCAGCATGGCGGATGTGTTGTTGCCTACCCTCACTACCTGGGGATGACCTGTCAGGAAGTCCAGGTTCGTTGCATCACAGACATTCCTCTTCTGTTGGCATGGCTGGACAGCACCCTGCTGTCAGACACCACTAGTCGGAGTCTGACCGTAGCTCCCCTTCGTTACTTGCTGGTCTCGCAATTCTTGTTCTCGCCGTCTCAACTCCTCTTCAGTGTATTCCGGCTCAAATTAATAGGGGTGTATATTCCTATGTTAATATGTGAAAGAACATCAAAAACTGTTTTGTCGTCCAGCTCTTCTTGGAAAGAGGAATTAACAGAAGTAGCCATTGTAATTATTTAGCTAGCTATCTCAGATAAACAGTGCACTGTAACACAGCTCCTGTGAACCTGTAGAAACTAGTACCGCTACCGCCCCCCCGTTTTGGAAAGCCTGCCTTCGAGGGTGGGAACACAATTGGACAAGGAAGTAGGGCTCCCGTCTGGCTGTAGTCTTTACAAAGCAAAGGGAAAATGATTCTACCTAGGTATTCTACAATGCCGTGGCCGAAAGGAACATCATTGAGACAAGTCCAATGGCTCTATTGAACAAAGACAACCATATCTACTCGCTGCTAGTGTGATCGTGCAATCGGTGAAGCACAAAGGCCACAATAATTGCTACAAAACATGACAAAACATGACTTTCAAATGACAAAACATGACTTTCAAATGAAAAATATGTTGTATTGTATCAATGTTCTGTCATTATTCTTTTAAAAATATATATATTTTGCATTAAAAAGCAAAACAGTTACAGTGAAATATATCTGTTTTTGCACATACATATACTGTAGACATTTATAAAGCTATCTACCTCATATGGTGTGCTTGTCTGTATTATAGTAAGTTTTACTTACTATAGTATACTACTCTCCACTGAACAACAGGTAATATACAGTCACTAGTGAAAGTGTACACACCCCTTATAAGGGCACAGGGCGAGACCCAGATGCAGACACGGGAGGCAGATGGTTCGAGTCTCTGATATTTATTATAATCCAAGGGGCAGGCAAGAGAATGGTCGTGGACAGGCAAAAGATCATAAACAGGGTCAGAGTCCAGGAGGTACAGAGTGGCAGGCAGGCTCGAGGTAGGGCAGGCAGTATGGTCAGGCAGGTGAGTTCAGAGTCAAGGGTCAAAACCAGGAGGACTAGCAAAAGAGAGATAAGAACACCATGCTGGTTGACTTGACAAGACAAGACGAACATGCAACAGACAAACAAGGAACACCGAAATAAATACCCAGGGACTAATGGGGAAAACAGGTGACACCTGGAGGTGGCAATCACAGGTGAAACAGATCAGGGCGTGACACCCCTTGCACAGTCTTCACATTTTCTGCCTTAGAATTCAATCTAAAAAGGGATTACATTTTTTTTTTTATCCTACTGATCGACCCAACCAACTCCACATTTTCAAAGTGAATTAAAAATTCTCGAAAATATTCAAAATTAATAAAACATTTAAAATGAGGATGTATTGATTGCGTATGTCTTCACACCCCAGAGTTAATACTTGGTGGAAGCACCTTTGGCAGCAATTTTAGCTGTGAATAAATTTTTTATGATTCTATTAACCTTGTATAACTCAATATGGGCCTTTCCACGAAATGAGTGCCTTTTTTGTGCCTTTGGTATTTAATGTAGAAATTGTGCACCAATATTACATTTTAAACACCTGTTATATAAAGTGAAGTGCCCTTTAATATAGACCACATGGATAATACAATAAATCAGATTGTTATTGTGAATAAAGGCTTGCTAAATTGCCAAAATTCAGCATTTTGATATGTCCCTCCAACACTGTGTCACTTCTAGGAAGATTTAACCCAGTTAATCCCTACACTTCTCCAATATTCACTATTATTGTAAAGCTCTAGTTATTTTGTTGACAAAGTCATGTCTGCAAATTATTATTTATTTTATGTGATTAGAGATTAATTTACCCCTGTCCTTCATTTAAGGTCAACCCTGTTACGTTAACTGAACTCTCATTTTAATGGTGAAACGATTCATTTTAAAATATTTTTTCCAAAGAAAAATGGTCAAATAATTTAGTAAAAGCAGGTGAGCTGGTTCTGGTGTTTTTGTTGGAAAATGGAGTGTGTCGAGCATAACATGTCAACCGTGTAACCCATAGATAGACAGGCTAGATAGTTTTACAAATGACATTTTTTTTGTGAAGCTTGCTTTCTATTGCTACTCCCTGTTGCACACAACAAGCTTCCAACAAGCTTCCATTCCCCCGGTCACAAGGGGATTTATGCAGTACCATATATCGGCAAGTATTGTGGTGGAAGCATCATGTTATGTATCACGTTTCAGGAAAATACCCAGATGCAGACGGGAACCCGGGGTGGCAGGCAAGCATGGAGGAGTGGGCCCACTCCAGGACCAAGGAGCGGACAGCGTCAATAACAAACATCCCGGTTATCTGTGCGCCCCCGGGGTTCGGCATTGAACGCTGCGCCTCACGAACCTGCTTCCCTATTCCCCAGCTGAGTGCCGTCACCAGGCACGAGGTGGGAAGTATGGTCTCGGGTTCCGGGGATGTAGCCACTGGTCTATAGCGGTGTGACAGCGCATCCGGCTTGACATTCTTGGATCCCGGTCGGTATGAGAGGGAGAAGTTGAACCGGGTGAAAAGCAGAGCCCACCTAGCTTGCCTGGAATTGAGACAATTGGCGGTGCGGAGATATTCCAGGTTTTTTGTGGTCTGTCAACACAATGAACGGATGTTCCGCCCCCTCCAGCCAGTGCCTCCACTCCTGCAATATCATCTTCACCGCGAGAAAGCACACGATTCCCCACATCGTAGGTTCTCTCCGTGGCGTTGGGGTGATGGGAGAAGAAGGTGCCGGGATGTAACTTGAGGTCAAGGGCAGAACGCTGGGACAGGACAGCCCCCACTCCAACATCCGAAGCATCGGCCTCAACCACAAACTGGCGGGGCGGGTCAGGATGAACCAAGATGGGAGCTGTGGTGAAATGGTGTCTGAGATCCCGTAATGCCGGTCATCAGCTGGGGATCACGTGAATGGAACCTTAGGAGGGTTGAGTGCAGACAGGGGGGAAGCCAAGGTGCTGTAACCGGATAAACTGGCGATAAAAGTTGGCGTATCCCAGGAAACGTTGCTGTTGTACTCTGGACGTAGGCTGGGGCCAATCCACCACCGCTCTCACCTTTCCGGGATCCATCTGTACACTCACGGCAGCGATGATGTAACCCAGGAAGGGGATGGTGGAGCGATGGAATTCGCACTTCTCTGCTTTCACAAAAGGTTGGTTCTCCAGGAGGTGTTGGAGAATGTGTCGGACATGGAGCATGTGTTCTTGTGCGGAGCGGGAGCAAACGAGGATGTCGTCAAGGTAGACGAAGACGAATCGGTTCAACATGTTGCGGAAAACATCATTCACCAGAGCCTGGAACACAGCAGGGGCGTTGGTAAGGCCAAATGGCATGACCAGATACCGTAGAGACTGCTGGCTGTGTTGAAGGCAGTCTTACACCTGTCCCCTTCCCGTATCCGCACCAGGTGGTAGGTGCTCCGTAGGTCCAGCTTGGAGAACACGGTGGCCCCCTGGAGCGGCCTCGAAGGCTGAGGAGATGAGTGGTAGCAGGTAGCAGTTTTTTCACCGGGATGTCAGATGAGCCCCCGGTAGTCGATGCACGGGCACAGGGTTTTATCCTTCTCCACAAAGGAAAACCCTGCGCCGGTGGGGGAGGCAGAAGGGCGGATGAACCCTGCAGCTAGGGAGTCCTCAATGTAGGTCTCAGTCGTGCCCGGGGAAGAGTGGTGCCTGGGGCAGAGTGGTGCCTGGGAGAAGGTCGATCCCGCAGTCATAGGGTCGGTGGGCGGAAGCGAAGTGGCCCGGGCCTTACTGAACACCTCACGGAGGTCCGCGGGACTAGCAGAGAGGTCCGGAACAACTTCCGAGCCCCGAGGAAGACACCCCGGGGTAGGCTGCGCTGACTTCAGGCAATGAGCGTGGCTCAGAACGGGCTCCAGCCCATGATGGCACCAGCAGACCAGTTAATAAGGATATTGTGTCGCTGGAGCAAAGAGAATCCCAATACCACGGGAACCTGAGGAGACTTAATAAGCAGGAATTGGATCGTCTCACTGTGGTTCCCTGACACACGTAGGTTGATCAAATCAAATCAAATCCAACTTTATTTGTCACATGCGCCAAATACAAGTGTAGACTTTACCGTGAAATGTTTACTTACAAGCCCTTAACCAACAGTGCAGTTCAAGAAGAGTTAAGAAAATATTTACCAAGTAGACTATAATAAAAAGTAATAATAAAAAGTAACACAATAAGAATAACAATAACGAGGCTATACAGATGGGGCACCGGTACCAAGTCAGTGTGCGGGGGTACAGGTTAGTTGATACAGGTCAATCACTGCATTGTTATCGGCAGACTCAAACAGCCTTGGTTTCTCAGATGACTGCCTCGTTTGGTTCACCAACTACTTCTCAGATAGAGTTCAGTGTGTCAAATCGGAGGTCCTGTTGTCCGGACCTCTGGCAGTCTCTATGGGGGTGCCACAGGGTTCAATTCTCGGGCCGACTCTTTTCTCTGTATACTCCGTATACTTCTGGCCCTTCTTTGGACACTGTGTTAACTAACCTCCAGACGAGCTTCAATGCCATACAACTCTCCTTCCGTGGCCTCCAACTGCTCTTAAATGCAAGTAAAACTAAATGCATGCTCTTCAACCGATCGCTGCACGCACTAGCATCACTACTCTGGACGGTTTCTGACTTAGAATATGTGGACAACTACAAATACCTAGGTGTCTGGTTAGACTGTAAACTATCCTTCCAGACTCACATTAAGCATGTCCAATCCAAAATTAAATCTAGAATCAGCTTCCTATTTCTCAACAAACATCCTTCACTCATGCCGCCAAACATACCCTCGTAAAACTGACTATCCTACCGATCCTTGACTTAGGCGATGTCATTTACAAAATAGCCTCCAACACTCTACTCAGCAAATTGGATGTAGTTTATCAAAGTGCCATCCTTTTTTGTCACCAAAACCCCATATATTACCCACCACTGCGACCTGTATGCTCTCGGTGGCTGGCCCTCGCTTCATTTTCGTCCCCAAACCCACTGGCTCCAGGTCATCTATAAGTCTTTGCTAGGTAAAGCCCTGCCTTATCTCATCTCACTGGTCACCATAGCAGCACCAACCCGTAGCACGCACTCCAGCAGGTATATTTCACTGGTCATCCCCAAAGCCAACTCCCCCTTTGGCCGCCTTTCCTTCCAGTTCTCTGCTGCCAATGACTGGAATGAATAGCAAAAATCCCTGAGCTGGAGTCTTATATCTCCCTCACTAACTTTAACCTCTCTAGGGTACGTGGGACGGTAGCGTCCCACCTCTTCAACAGCCAGTGAAACTGCAGGGCGCCAAATTCAAAACAACAGAAATCCCATAGTTAAAATTCCTCAACATACATGTATTTTACACCATTTTAAGATACACTTGTTGTAAATCCAGCCACAGTGTCCGATTTCAAAAAGGCTTTACGACGAAAGCAAACCAAACGGTTATGTTAGGTGAGTACCTATTCACAGAATAACACAGCCATTTTTCCAGCCAAAGAGAGGATTCACAAAAAGCAGAAATATAGATAAAATTAATCACTAACCTTTGATGATCTTCATCAGATGACACTCATAGGACTTCATGTTACACAATACATGTATGTTTGTTCGGTAAAGTTCATATTATATACAAAAATCTGAGTTTACATTGGCGTGTTACGTTCAGAAGTTCCAAAACATCCGGTGATTTTGCAGAGAGCCACATCAATTTACAGAAATATTCATTGTTGTTCATTCATGTTGATGAAAATACAAGTGTTATGCATGGAATTTTAGATGCACTTCTCCTTAATGCAACTGCTGTGTCAGATTTCAAAAAAGCTTTACGGAAAAAGCAAACCATGCAATAATCTGAGGTCGGTGCTCAGAGCCCAATCAAGACACAAATATATCCGCCATCAGAATGCACTCCCAGGAATCCCAGTTCCACAATAAATGTTTGTTTTGTTCGATAATGTCCATCATTTATGTCCAAATTCCTCCTTGTTGTTCTAGCATTCAGTACACTTTCCAAACTCACGACGCGTGGGCAAGTCCAGTGGAAAGTACAGACGAAAAGTAAAAAAAGTTATATTACAGTCCGTAAAAACATGACAAACGAAGTATTGAATCAATCTTTAGGATGTTTTTAACATAATTATTCAATAATGTTCCAACCGGAGAATTCCTTTGTGCGATGGAACAGAGCTCGCTCTCACATGAACGCGCATGGTCAGCGCATGTTCAGCTCATGATAGACCTTACTCAATCCCCTCTCATTCGGCCCCACTTCACAGTAGAATCATCAGACAAGGTTCTAAAGACTGTTGACATCTAGTGGAAGCCTTGGGAAGTGCAACATTACCAATATCCCACTGTATCTTCAATAGGAGCTGAGTTGAAAATCGACCAACCTCAGATTTCCCACTTCCTGGTTGGATTTTTTCTCAGGTTTTTGCCTGCCATATTGTTATACTGTTATACTTACAGACATCATTCAAACAGTTTTAGAAACTTCAGAGTGTTTTCTATCCAAATCTACTAATAATATGCATATTCTAGCTTTTATGGTTGAGTAGCAGGCCGTTTACTCTGGGCATGCTTTTCATCCGGACGTGAAAATACTGCCCCCTACCCCAAGCATCAGCTGTCAGAGCAGCTTACCGAACACTGCACCTGTACACAGCCCATCTGTAAATAACCTACCCAACTACCTCATCCCCATATTGTTATTGTTTTTTTCTCTCCTTTGCACCCCAGTATCTCTGCTTGCACATTCATCTTCTGCACATCTATCACTCCAGTGTTTAATTGCTAAATTGTAATTATTTCACCACTATGGCCTATTTATTGCCTTACCTCCCTAATCTTACTACGTTTGCACACACTGTATATAGACATTTCTATTGTGTTATTGAATGCACGTTTGTTTTTCACATGTGTAACTCTGTGTTGTTTGTGTCGCACTGCTTTGCTTTATCTTGGCCAGGTCACAGTTGTAAATGAGAACTTGTTCTCAACTGGCCTACCTGGTTAAATAAAGGTGAAATAAAAAATCTAAAAAGCGGTATACGCTGCAAATGTTGGCTCAGTCGTAAATTATCTTTACATTTTAACGTGGCTCTTCCGCGATACTTTGGTGATACGGATTTAATCTAGCCCCCCATCTAGCGGTCTCTGCTTGCCAGCCTAAGGAAACAAACAAAAATGTAATTTTGTGATTTTTGGTGAACTATCCCTTTAACCCTGTCAATCACACAAATCTTGCAGTGAGTTCTGAGAAAAAAACGACTTCTTTACCACAAAACCTAGAGAAGTGCCAAAGGATGTGTGTGGATTCAACATACCTGCAGATGTTCAAATCTAGAACGACGGTGTCCACAGTTGTGCCAGGGATGGTCTTTGCTCTGTAGGTTTTTGCGCACTCTGTGATAAACACACACACAGAGAGAGAGAAATGCGTCATAGGACCTCCCCCATAGAGAAACTGTGAAGTCATGGGGTAGAAGCTGCTTTGTGGGGTTATGTTATTGTAACGGCAGATGCTTGAGAATGTTTCAGCAGACAGCGTCATTTATACTTCCTTCATACTGTATTGGGGGCAAAAATACATCCAACTTTGAGGAAAAGGCTTGTTTTTGGAAGCAGGGAAGCAAACAGTAGTCTAGTCTTTGGTCTGTCTTTGGTAGACAGATGTGGCGAAGTCTGTTGCTAGTTGTAAGTGTAGAAGAATAGTGGTCATATAACATTTTAGCTACATTGGTGGGGCATTGTACCCCTACAATGTAAAGTACTTTGAAACCTAGTGAAATAAAAAATACTGTATCATGTAAATGCAATTCATGATCATTATCTTTCAGGTGTCTGAATAGTTATGTATGGACTAGCTTGTTATTTCTTGTGTGGGAATGCTGTGTGGCAATATACTGTATGCCAAGAAAAATCGGTCAAATCCATTTGATTCATTATTGAGAATACGTTTCACTATGACCTGCCATGCTTTTACACTGTAGTGCATTGAGACAACAATAGCTGATATTTCACATGCAATACATAGACATAGGCAAGC